>NC_067121.1:2299660-2524660 GCF_021347895.1 Acanthochromis polyacanthus | reverse complement strand
GTACTACTGCAGATATTACTACCACTGATAGTACTACTGCAGATATTACTATTACTGATAGTACTACTGCAGATATTACTATTACTGATAGTACTACTGCAGATATTACTATTACTGATAGTACTACTGCAGATATTACTATTACTGATAGTACTACTGCAGATATTACTATTACTGATAGTACTACTGCAGATATTACTATTACTGATAGTACTACTGCAGATATTACTATTACTGATAGTACTACTGCAGATATTACTATTACTGATAGTACTACTGCAGATATTACTATTACTGATAGTACTACTGCAGATATTACTACCACTGATAGTACTACTGCAGATATTACTATTACTGATAGTACTACTGCAGATATTACTATTACTGATAGTACTACTGCAGATATTACTACCACTGATAGTACTACTGCAGATATTACTATTACTGATAGTACTACTGCAGATATTACTATTACTGATAGTACTACTGCAGATATTACTATTACTGATAGTACTACTGCAGATATTACTATTACTGATAGTACTACTGCAGATATTACTATTACTGATAGTACTACTGCAGATATTACTATTACTGATAGTACTACTGCAGATATTACTACCACTGATAGTACTACTGCAGATATTACTATTACTGATAGTACTACTGCAGATATTACTACCACTGATAGAACTCGTGCTGTAGATACTTTTCCTACAGTTGGTAGTACTGCAGATATGACTATGACTGATACTGTGACTACTAGTGATACTAGCAGAGCAGATACTACTGCGAACACGTCAGTAAAAACCCCGGTGATGATGCTGTGGTGGAGACTTGCTTCGATTTGTTCACAGATGCTGATTTTGGGGAGATCTGTCACCGTGGTTACAATAAAAGCAGACAGGAAGCTGTTTGAATCTTCAGCGTTTTGAATTCCCCTACAGTTCCGCAGTAACACCGTCAGAAAAACAAAGCTGTGATTCAGAGAAACCCTCGAAGTCCTGAAGTCAGCCACTCTAATCCAGCAGTAAACTCAGCAGACAGGAGGAACTGCTCAGGAATGTAGCTGAACATCTCAGTCCCACCATGCAGACCTTTCTAGATCCATCTGCTCTGCTGGACCCAGCTCTGGGTCTGGACCATGAACCCCGGCTGGTTGACCAGTCAGTCAAACGCTGTGGCAGTCCCCGTCAAACAGTTCTACTTCCTGGTAGATTCTTGGGTCAACCACAGCATCAGGTCCAGGTCCTCTCAGAGTCCCCTTCTCTGGACCAGAGTCTTCAGTCCTGTATCTGGTCTAACCCTCTGGAGGTTCCTTTACCTTCAGACCACCTTCAGATTCTGTCCTGGACTTCTTTAGTTGTGACTCTCCTCCAGGCCAGATCCATCCCAGCTCAGGTTTTGATTTTCCATTAGAGGGGGTTCTTTCATGGTTCCTGATTTTTGGTTTCTGGTTCTGCGATACGTTCCTGAGTGTTTTCCTTTCACTTGTCTGTGTCTCTGTTTGTGTCTGGGTTCCTGACCTTTTCACTTATTTCTGGTTTTGTGTTGAAATTGAATTTCCCAGTGCGTCACTTGTTTTTACTTCTGTTATATTTCTCTTTTCTCTGTATCTTGTTTCCTAAGTAGTGGCCTGTGTATAAGTTGTGAAGTGTTTTTGGTTCTCCCCAGGTGGGCCTGTTTAGTCCGTCTGCCTGGTCTTCTCCTGGATACGACCATCCATAGATAGTACGATGATCTCCAGTTCTCCGACGTGTTCCAGTCCCTCTATCCCTGTATGCTCCTCATGTTTCCCAGGTTTGCGTTTGGGATGTTTGGTTCTTTTAGTTTTGTGTTTGGATTATGGACCTTTCTGAGGTTCATCTGGACTTTTAGTTTGGTATTCTTCTGAACGTTCAGCCGCTTCCTGTTAGCGCCCTGTCCTTAAAACACTGTCATCTGTTTCTTTGATTAAAGATTATGTGTAGTTTCACCAACCCACTCAATGTGTTGTGCTTTGTTCCTGCCCTGCTAATACAGACACAAAAGTCCTTTAATCCAACAATAAACTCTACAAAAGTCCTTTAATCTCATAATAAACTTAACACAAGTCATTTAATCTCATAATACACTCAATAAAAGTCTTTTAGTCCAACAATAAACTCATCAAAAGTCCTTTAATCTCATATTAAACTTAACAAGTCCTTTAGTCCCACAGTAAACTTAATAAAAGTCCTTTAATCCCACAGTAAACTTAATAAAAGTCCTTTAATCCCACAGTAAACTTAATAAAAGTCCTGTCTCAGATCAGGGGGTTGTCATGTAAATTCTCTGCAGCTGCGTCTTTCATCGTTTGTGTAACTTCTGCTTTGACTCGTCACGTTGTGGTTTAACGGAACGAAGGTAATAAACGCAGCAAAAGCAGAGACGCTGCAGACACAAAGAGACGCCTGATGGTGAGTCCACACGTCTGTCTGTCTGTCTGTCTGTCTGTCTGTCTGTTATTAATTTCATTCATTAATTGATTATTAATTCAAGCAGAAACACAGGATCTGTAGGGTTCCACTGTAATTTCTAAACATTTTGAAATGAATTTTCCTTTCCGTGTGTGAACATCTGTTTAAATCTCAGGTTTACTGTTGGTCAGTCTGTGGCTCTACACAAACCTGCCATCTGCTGCCTCTTTATTTCTGCTTCCACCACAAACAAAGGCAGTAAAACCCGTTAACAGTGGAGAGGAACTCCAGTTCTGGCTGCTGGGTCGGTCCAGGTCTCTTCATACTTTACTTATTTGTTATTTGGGGCCTGAACTAAATTCTGTAAAATATCCGGGTGGATGTTAGAGAATGTCGTGTGTTTTCACTCCTGGAAGTTTGTATTTTCAGCCTAAATATAAACTTTAAAGGCTTAGTACAGGAGATTAAAATGTACCGACCCAGAAACAACAGAGTTTGAAATGTTACGAGAAAGAAAAGAAAGGGTTTTATTGTGGTTATGCTTTGACTGTTTGACTGTAGAGTTTAATCTGCTGCTGAACTGATTCATGCTGATTAAAACTGTGCTGTTGACGTGATGAGCTGTAAGTAAAAGTACTAAAACCACAGAGTACTGCAGTAGTATTTTGCAGACGGCGCTGATTTACTGACTTATTGCTGCTGCTCAGTGAACCAATTAATAATCAATCATGATCAATGTGCAGCACAGAATAACAGCTTTAGCACTGCAGTCTTTACTGAACAGCTGCTTTACTTTATGTGATAAATATACTTTGATATGCTTTGAATGAGATCAGCATGAGAAGTTCAGTTTTAAGGCGACAAAAACAAAGTGGAGGGAAGTGATGCAACACAATGACACGAGCATGAAGCACGCAGCCAGACATGTGAGGAGGAGGAGTCTGCTCTCATATCTGTCAGACAGTTTGGCAGAATGTTCACAATTTCAAGTTTTCCAGCCCGAGATTTTTTTGTATTTTCAGTAGTTTAAAATTTGAAGTCGTTTTAAAGGTTCAGTATCTCAATAAATAAAACTTTCACAGAACGGATCCAGTAGGTTCATTTAAAATGGAAAAAAGTGCAACATTTTCCAACCTGAGTGGATGGATTCCTATTTCTCTTTAATTTTTGCTTTAATTGATAGGAGAGATAGAGATAGACAGGAAATGGGGAAAGACATGCAGCAAACGGCCACAGGCGGGAATCAAACCCGGGCTGCTGCGTCGGAGACCAGCACCAATACATGGTTCACCTGCTTAACCCACTGAGCTATACAGGCGCCCATGGATTCATATTTCTACTAAAGTACAGACTGCTCACCCTTTGTGTCAGAATATTTACTATTTGGTGTTAAATTAACCATGAAGACAACATGAAGCAGCTTGAACTCCAATAACACCAACATCTAGACCTTTATGAACATCTAGACCTCCATGAACACCTAGACCTCCATGAAAATATAGACCTCCATGAACTCCAGGTTCTGGTTCCTACCAATGAGTCCACATCAACATTTAGTCTAAACATCTAAAAACTGGAACCTTGTCTGGTCAGACTTTAACACATCAGATTCTACTGATGTTAGAGCCTCAGAAGGTGGAGAAATGTGGACCAAAGACTGGATTTTAGTAGAAATATGGATCCATCCAGATATAAACACCAACAGGAACTTTATGGAGACACAAGAGCAGAATGGTGTAAAAAATGTTGCCCTTTCTTCCATCTTCAGAGTCCAATCATTAAAATGTGTCCTCTGCTGGATCCATTCAGTCATTTGGAAACTATTGTGGCTGATTCAGTTTTATTCTGGAGATACTGAACCTTTAAAATGGCTTCACAGGTCAGATGGTTTGTTGAAGTGAAAATAAACATTTTTGGGTCCCCAACAACAAATAACTAAACTGTGAACAGATTCCCTGAATTCTGTGTCTGATTTCCAACTGTTGGTCTTATCTGGTCTATGTTTGTGTTTTTTAGCTCACTGAATGACCTCATGGATGTCATCATGACGACCGCAGATGACATAACTGCAGTGACAACAGAGGTAACAAGAATTATTGATTGTTTATCAGAACAGTGTGTAGAAGAGTCCCAGTGTACTCAGGTGTGTCTTGTCTCCCGTTCAGGATCCTTACTCCTTCAGCTCTTTATCCACTGGCGATGATGACTATGACATTCCGGACCTGATGTGCGACCGGTCCTCGGTGCGGGAGTTCAGGAGCCACTATGAACCGCCACTCTTCTGGATGATCGCCATCGTGGGCGGACTCGGGAACCTGCTGGTGGTTTGGATCTACCTGCACGTCCGACGGCGTCTGAAGACGATGACAGACATGTACCTCCTGAACCTGGCGGTGGCTGACCTTCTGTTCCTGGTCACGCTGCCGCTATGGGCGGCTGAGGCGTCGCACAGCTGGATCTTCGGCACTGCCCTCTGCAAGGTGAACTCCGCCCTCTACAAGGTGAACCTGTTCAGCAGCATGCTGCTGCTCACCTGCATCAGCGTCGACCGCTACATCGTCATCGTGCGGAGCACCACGGCGCACAACTCCAAGGTGGAGCGGCTCCGCTGCAGCCGGCTGGTGTGTGCGGGGGTGTGGCTGCTGGCGCTGCTGCTGACCACGCCTGAGCTGGTGTTCGCCGGCCCGGCCAAAGTGGACTCCCAGGAATACTGCCGGATGGTGTTCCCGACGAATTTGGGGAACCGCACCAAGATCCTGGTGCTGTCGCTGCAGGTGAGCGTGGGTTTCTGTCTGCCCTTCATCGTCATGGCCTTCTGCTACAGCGTCATCATCGCCACGCTACTCAAGACCCGCAACTTCCAGAAGCACAAGGCCATGCGGGTGGTCCTGACCGTGGTGGTGGTGTTCGTCGTGTCGCAGCTTCCCTACAACGGCATGCTGGTGATGGAGGCCATGCAGGCCACCAACATGACTGTGACAGACTGCGAGGCGGTGAAGGCCTTGGACAAGGCCGGCCAGGTGCTGAAGAGTCTGGCCTATGTGCACGCCTGCCTCAACCCCTTCCTCTACGTCTTCGTGGGTGTGCGCTTCCGTAAGGACGTGCTGCAGCTGCTGCACTGCAGCCGGCCGCGGTCCATCAAGAGCCACCCGAGCAAGAGCTGCCGGAGCCCGCTGAGCTCCACCAGAGCCACGGTGATGTCCGACAGCGACACCTCACAGGGCCTGTCGCTGTAGAGACCAGCGCCTCCACTTCCTGTTTGAAGTTTAACTTTCAGAAGCTTCTTCAACGTGTGCTGCTTCATCTCAACATTTCTGTACAGTTCAACAAGTTCCAGCGCAGTTTAACCCTTAGGAAGATTCATTTACCTTAAAGGCTTCAGTGGGTTAAAAACTGCATGTTTCAGGTACAACTTAACGGGAAGGTCAGGAAACCCTTAAAGTTCACTCGTATTTGAGACCTTTTCAAATTAAGGTGTTCTTAAGGAGTTGTTCAAAATAAGGGCCACAAGGACAGGGAAGTTTTCAGATAGTTTTCAGAGCAAATTAAACAGTTTTAAATGTTTTTTTTTCTGGTCAGCAGTGAAAAAAATAACCATAAAAGTTTTTGACCAAGGATTTATCTGCTTCATGTCGACTCCATTTAAAAGGACTCATTTTCAGGACTTTCTTTTATTTCTCAGGATTTTTTAAGGACTTTAATAAGACTTTTCCATGTTTCTCTCTGGACTTTGGCATTTATTTTTCAAGACTTTTCCATCTGTCTCTAAGGATTTTTCTGGGACTCTATCGGGACATTTCTTGACGTCTTTCCAGGACTTTTTCTGATTTCAGGAGATTTGGGGGATTTTTTTAAACTTTACAGGAATTCCCCAAAATCTCTGCAGGACCTTTACGTTTATCTTTCTGGTATTTTCCAGAACATTCTCAGGACTTTCCTATACAGTGAATGTAAAGCTCTTTTCATGCACATAAAGTGTGATTTCTCGCTGCTGTAACTAGAGACCGGGTGGTCGTGTGTGTTTCTGTCACCGTTCATTGTGTTGCATCATCAGGTTTGAACAGGATCACATGACGTATTAAACTGAGCCAAGACTGTGATCCATGTCGTTGTTTGCCTCCGTTATGGTACCAGCATCAGTGCTAAGAGGCTAACACATGCTAACAGATGCTAACAGGTCCTCAGTCTCTGGATGTTTTATGATGCTGTAAATAGTTTGACCCTGTATCTGTGTGTTCAGTCATAAGGAATAAAGTGTGTTTGCGTGTTCACAGAGTGTTTGCGTGTTCATGGTGTTGCGTGCGCAGCAGGAGGAAGTCGATCAAACACCGTCACAGTCTCTTCACATCCTTCCTCGTGTCTCATCCTGTTTTTGTTTTCATTGAACTCTTAAATCATCTGAAACCTGCAGAAAAAACTAAAACCTCTCAGCTCAGTTATTATTGATGAAACACTGTAGATTTATCAGCTGATCCAATAAATCAAAATGTCACCTGTGAAGAAACTACATTTACTGTTATTTTCATTAGAACTGACAGCTGCTTCATGTCTGTGATTTGAAAACATGTTTCTGGGATAATAAATATCCGGAACAAACGCTGCCCCATTAAAAACACGACAAAGACGCTCCATAAAAAGAATTCATTTCCAGGCCTGCCAGGACCTGCTGCTCAGCAGGGATGGTGTGTTTGAGATTATGTTCCACAAACACCACATCACCACTGAGAAGCATGGTGGAGGCATCATCATGATGTGAAGCACGGTGGAGGCAGCATCATGAGGTGAAGCACAGTGATGAATAACCATGAGGTGAAAAACTGAAAGATCATATTCAACATTGAAAAATACCTTTGTGCAAAAAAATTCAGTGTAAAATGCATCTTAAAGAGCATTTTCTGTTTGAGTGACAGAAGTTTTTCCCAAATATCAACCAAACTGTCAAATGAACCCTGTTTAAGGAGGTTAGTCCTCATGCTGAGATTTCATCAGCAGCCCAGATTCTTCCTCGTCTGACCCACAGAAAACCTACCCAGGAATTATTCTGATTCCAGATCAGGACCAGATACAGGATGAAGTCCTTATGCAAGAACACAAAAATACAGAAAGGCACATTCAAGAACATTCAATTAATAAAACTGATTTTCAGTATTTGGTGTCCATCAAACATATCAGCTAGTCATAGAGTCTTGGTGGCCTCCCTCTCTTGTCTCTCTTTCAAAATAAAACAATAAAATAACCTAATTCCCAGAGTATGAGTCACAAGTTTTTTTGGGGGGGGAAATTAGTCTTTAAAGAAATGTTTTGCTATTTTTATTTGAACTAACAGAGATCAGCATGAAATATCTCCAGCTGATTACTGATATTACAGGTTTTCTAACATTCTGTGTCAGATATGCTACTGTGGTGTTGTCTGGTTAAGTTAGCTTAGCTGTAATAAACAGTGAATGGTTCATTTTGGAGGTTCTGTTTCCACCACGCTGAAAGACCACATGTGATTTGTCCAAACTGAGGTCATGAAAACATGTTTTCCTGCAGTGACGGTTGACGTCAGATTGACGTCAGAAAGAAGAAGTTGACCTCTGTCTGTCTGTGGTTTGATATTTTCTGCAGGTCATCTGCACCGAGGCAAACAATGTGACAGAAGGAGAAGTGAAACTCAGCAACACAGAAAAATAAAAAAAACAAAACAGAGCAGAGTTTATGCAGCTGTCAGACACAACACCTCAACCAGGACAGGACAGAAGATATTTTTAAAGAAATACTGCATGGACAATAGAATTCCATATGTGGACATTTTTTTATCTTTCTTCAGTCGGTCAGAGCTCTTCAAGAAAGACAGACTGCATCCAAATGCTCTTGGATCAAAACTTCTCTCAGACAACATCCAGCTAACGTTACAGTCCGCATACTACAAATCTGAGTGATGTTTAGCCTCCAACCCTAATCCACTAACTATTCTGGTCAATTATAGTCCAACTCAGTATGTACAGGCCCCTTCACACACCCCCACCACACACACCTCTGTCTTAACAAATGTCCTTCCTCAAAACATTCCAGTTATTATCCGCAGGGTGTGGACTTCCTACAGCCCCCTTCACAAACCTCTTCACAAATCCTCTGTTAACTTCAATAACCTTAAATCTCTTCCAATAGCTACGTCGCACTCCTCCATAAATCTGTCCCAAATTAAATTAAACATGGCTGTGTGGAACGTTCACTCCCTGCGGAACAAGTCTTTTATCGTCAATGATTTGATTTTAGACAAAAAACTGGACTGTATGTCTTTAAAGGACTCGTGGCTGGGCTCAGATGCTCCTGTTTATCTCACCGAGGCCTCCCCTCCCGATTTTAATTTTAATTTTTCTACGCGCAATGATAAGGGCTATGGGGGCACAGCAGCAATCATTTCTAATACACTGGCCACCAAACCCACTTTATTTGATCATTTTACCACCTTCGAATACCACGCTTTTGTTTTTAATAACCCAAGGATTTTATTGTGACTATTTATAGACCACCAGACAGATCTAAACGTCGTCCTTTTATCAAAGAGTTTTCTGATTTTTTAACATTTTTATACAACTCCTATGATAGGATTCTTTCAACCGGTGATTTTAATCTGCACGTGGACAACCTTTTAGACGCCTACTCAGTTGAATTTTTAAATGTCCTTAACTATATGGATTTTAAGCAACACACTGATCAACCGACTCACTCTGGAGGTCACATCCTGGACCTGGTCATCACACATGGCCTGTCTGCGGATGTGACCTCCATAGTCGACTGAGCTATCTCTGACCACTACTGTGTGTTTTTTAACATCAACGGTTTTATCCAGCAGGAGACCTCTGTGGGAACAGTGAGGAGACGCTACCTAACTCCTGAGGTGGCTGCAAATTTTAAAGAGGTTTTAAACAAGCTCCCTCCTACCACTGTACCCGCCCCTTGTGATCTTATTATTGAAAATTTTAACAGTAGATTACAGCTGGCTTTAGACACAGTCGCTCCTCTGAAAACAAAAAATGTTAAAATAAAACCTACGTCTCCATGGATGAATAATATTGAATTAAAGAGACTCAAACAGAATTGCAGGGTGGCAGAAAGGAGGTGGAGGAAAAACAAAACAACCATAAATCAACAAATATTTTCTGGACAACAACAAAAATACAATAAAGCTATTCGGAATGCTCGCAATAACTATTTCTCAAAATTAATCAGTAACTGTAAGAATAATCCCAGAACTCTTTTTTCAACATTCAACAAACTAATCAACCCTGATTCTAACACACCTTCTTTTAAACCTTCTGACTCCCTTTGTGAGGCGTTTGCAGACCACTTCAGGAGGAAGATAGACACTATCAGATGTAATATTTTATCTTCTCAGAGTAACATGGTTTTAAATACATCTGAGTGTCTGTCTTCATCAGAGGAACCACTGGACAGTTTTGTCCTGGTTAATGCTGAGACTCTTTATAAAGTTTTCTCCTCTCGAGGCCCACCACGTCTTTTAGATCCTATTCCCACCAAACTTCTTAAGTCCTTTTACGATTCTTTTAGAGATGAACTTTTATACATGATGAATTGCTCTCTTCAGACGGGGGTCTTTCCTGCCGCCTTTAAAGGGGCGGTGGTGAGGCCCTTGCTGAAGAAGAACAATTTAGATTTTAATGATTTCAACAATTTTAGACCGGTGTCTAACTTACCATTTTTAAGCAAAATTTTAGAAAAGCTTGTTTTTATTCAGCTTAATGATTTTATCAGCACACACAATGTCCTAGAGAATTTTCAGTCTGGATTTAGAGTAAACCACAGCACCGAGACGGCCCTTTTAAAGATTTTAAATGATCTTAGACTAAATTATGATTCACATATGCTGACAGTGTTGGTACTACTGGACCTGAGCGCTGCCTTTGATACAGTAGACCACACTATTCTTTTAGCTCGTTTAAAACACATCGGCCTCTCTGGTGCTGTCCTCAAATGGTTTACATCTTGTCTCACAGACAGGACTTTTATGGTGAGTCTGGACACCTGCTCTTCACGGGTTCATGGGATCACATGTGGTGTACCCCAGGGTTCGATTTTAGGTCCAGTGCTTTTTAACCTTTACATGCTCCCTCTTGGCAGTGTCATCAGGAGACACGGAGTCAACTTTCACAGCTATGCTGATGATACACAGTTGTACATCTCCGTGTCTCCTGATGACACAAGGCCAGTGGATGCACTTTTTAATTGTATTTTAGATATCAAATCATGGATGGCAGAAAGCTTTCTCCAGCTTAACCAGGACAAAACTGAGGTTTTAGTCATCGGTCCTGAGGCCCTGAGAGAGACTATTTTACCCAAATTACAAGAATTTTCTTTTAATCCTTCACCACACGTGAAAAACCTGGGCATGATTTTTGACTCTGAGCTGAATTTTATCCCACACATCAAGAACATCACCAAAATTGGTTTCTATTATCTAAAAAACATAGCCAGGGTCCGCCCCATTCTCTCTCGGGCCAACACAGAGATGCTGATGCATGCTTTTATTACCAGTCGTATTGACTACTATAATGGCCTGCTTTCTGGTCTTCCGAAGCAGAGTATTAGAGGGTTACAACTTTTACAAAATTCAGCAGCTCGTGTCCTGACGAAGACCAGAAAGCAGGCCCACATTACACCTGTTTTAAGATCGCTGCATTGGCTCCCCGTGTTTTTTAGGATCGATTTTAAGGTCCTTTTAATGGTTTTTAAGTGTCTTAATGATCTTGGGCCTTCTTATCTTTCAGAACTGTTTTTACCCTACGAACCTTCGCGGACCCTGTGCTCCTCTGGCAAGCGTCTCCTCCAAATTCCTGATGTCAATCTAAAGACTCAGGGGGAGATATCTTTTAAGTTTTATGGCCCTAAACTCTGGAACGACTTGCCGCAGGAGCTCAGGGATGCAGAGAATGTTCATATTTTTAAGAGCAGGCTCAAGACTCACCTTTTTAATCAAGCTTTTAACTGATATTTATTTTCAGTTTAGTTTTAACTTGGTAATCGATTATTGGTAAACGATTATTTGTCACTTATTGGTGTATGTATCTATTTTATTTATTATTATTATTTATTTATTTTATTATCTTATACTGGGTTCTATGTTTCTATGTTTTATCTGCTCTTATTGTTTTTATCTTATTCCAGTGTTTCCTCTGAGGGAGCTCTCTGCATCGGGAGCGTGGCTCGCCTGTGGCTGCCAGGGTGCTGTGCTGTGGGTTCTTGATGGAGGTTGGGGGTCACTCCCACTCCTCCTCTCGGTGTCCTGTGTTGGAGCCCTGGTTGCCATGGGCGACCTGCTGCTCTCGGTGCAGACGGCTCCTTGGGTGCGTTTCCTCTTCTGGTTCATCTCTGCCCAGCCTTATATTATATTTTAATATTCATTGCATTAGTGTATGGTTGAGAGCGAGCGGGGGGGGGGGGGGGGGGGGGGTCTGGTTATAGTGTTATAGTGTGACTGTGTTTTGTTTTGTTTTTTTGTTATGTCTTTGGGTTTGGGGAAGATGGGTTAGTGGGTGGAGTGGGATTGTTTTTAATCTGTGAAGCACTTTGTGTTGCAACTCTGTTTGTATGAAAAGTGCTATATAAATAAAGTTTGATTGATTGATTGATTGATTGATTGATTGAAGACACGCAGGAGCTGGACACCTTCATGGACCAGACAGAAACCACAGAACACAGAACCTGCTGTCTCCAACATGTCCAACATGTCCAACAACTCCAACAACTCCAACATGTCCAGCATCTCCAACATGTCCAGCCTGTCCAATATCTCCAACATGTCCAACATATCCAACCTGTCCAACAACTCCAACATGTCCAACATGTCCAATATGTCTTACATCTCCAACATGTCCAACATCTCCAACATCTTCAACATGTCCAACGTGTCCAACATATCCAACCTGTCCAACATGTCCAAAATCTCCAACATGTCCAACCTGTGAAACCTGTCCAACCTCTCCAACATGTCCAACAACTCCAACATGTCCAACATTTTCAACATGTCCAACATCTCCAACATGTCCAGCATGTCCAACATGTCCAGCATGTCCAACATCTCCAACAACTCCAACATGTCCAACATCTCCAACATGTGCAGCATGTCCAACATCTCCAACATGTCCAATATGTCTTACATCTCCAACATGTCCAACATCTCCAACATATTCAACATGTCCAACATTTCTAACATCTCCAACATGTCCAACATATCCAACATGTCCAACATGTCCAATATGTTCAACATCTCCAACATGTCCAACATGTCCAGCATCTCCAACATGTCCAGCATGTCCAACATCTCCAACATGTCCAACATCTCCAAGCTGTCCAACATCTCCAACATGTCCAACATATCCAACCTGTCCAACAACTCCAACATGTCCAACATCTCCAACATGTCCAGCATGTCCAACATCTCCAACATGTCCAACATGTCTAACATGTCCAACATGTTCAACATCTCCAACATGTCCAACATATCCAACCTGTCCAACAACTCCAACATGTCCAACATCTCCAACATCTCCAACATGTCCAACATCTTCAACATGTCCAACGTGTCCAACATATCCAACCTGTCCAACATGTCCAATATGTTCAACATGTCCAACATGTCCAACATGTCCAGCATGTCCAACATCTCCAACATGTCCAGCATGTCCAACATCTCCAACATGTCCAACATGTCCAACATGTTCAACATCTCCAACATGTCCAACATCTCCAACATGTCCAACATGTCCAACATCTTCGACATGTCCAACGTGTCCAGCATATCCAACCTGTCCAACATGTCCAATATGTTCAACATGTCCAACATGTCCAACATGTCTAGCATCTCCAACATGTCCAGCATGTCCAACATCTCCAACATGTCCAACATCTCCAACATGTCCAACATATCCAACCTGTCCAACATCTCCAACATGTCCAACATCTCCAACATGTCCAACATATCCAACCTGTCCAACAACTCCAACATGTCCAACATCTCCAACATGTCCAGCATGTCCAACATCTCCAACATCTCCAACATGTCCAACATCTCCAACATGTCCAACCTGTGCAACCTGTCCAACAACTCCAACATCTCCAACGTGTCCAACATCTCCAACATGTCCAACATGTCTAACATGTCCACTGTGTCTCACCTGTGTGGAGCGGCCATCTTGTCTCACCTTGTCTCCTCCTTCAGAACCAGGAGAACCTAAAACAAATCCTGGGACTTTGGAGGAGCCCTGCTTGTTTGGAGGGTTCCTGAAGGAACCTTTGAGGCTTCATTCAGAGAAGATGTTGCTGTGAGCAGAGAACTAACGGTATCTCTTGCTTTATTCATTTATTTCATTTTAAATAGTCATGCTCTCGTACCTGGCAGCACATCAACATAAATAATAATAATAATAATAGATATAATTATAAGCAAATAGTTCCTGAATATTAATAAAATGTGAGCAAACAGTAAAGCAATAGTTAATAAAACTAATAGATAGCTGAAATTAGTAACTATTTAACCCTGTAAAACTCACTGTTGCAAAAAAATACAATATCTTTTAAAAGCATTATGTATATATTATTATTTTTGCAAATTTATCTGTATTCGAGTTTTATACACACACACACACACACACACACACACACACACACACACACACACACACACACACATATATATATATATATATATATATATATTTCCTTGGGGCACTAATAAGGCACTAATAACAACAATCAATTTTTTTTTTATGAACAGACTGACTGGTTTTGGAAATATTGACCTCTACCAAACAGTAGAGCATGTTTTGCAAAAATTATTTGACCGTTTTAGGTCTTTCAGAATCAGAATCAGAATCAACTTCATTGGCATTGCACACTTTCATATACAATGATTTTTTTCCTCCGAGCTGCTCTGCCAATGGCAGCATCAGGGCATCGCCACTGTACGGCGCGCCTACTTGAGGAAAAAAGAAAAAAAAAGAAGAAAATTGGCATCGGGGGAGAGATGGCAGAGGGTAAATGAAAAAAAGGTTCATCAAACAAAATGAAGTCTCCAAGGATGGGAAAATTCAATTTGAGAAGGAACCTGAAAAAAACAAACCCGCAACAGGCAAAGCATGACACTAGACAAGGTTAACTGGGGTAAGGGTGAAGGGTACTGGGACGGGGAGCTCAGTCCAGGAGTCAGTCACCTATGCAGCTGCTGCACCATCTGAGGCGCGCTGCATGCACGGGATTCCTACTCACTGTACGTTGCAGTCGGAAAGCGTCTGGAGGCGGCTTGGAGGGGGGGAGGGCATGTGTGTGTGAGTGTGAGAAGTGTGTGTGTATGCGTGTAGCCAGTCTCCTTCTGTCCCAGCCCCCCGGAGTCTCAGTTCGCAAAGGTGGACCGCAATAACACAGCAGGTTGCTATGGAGACGTCCTCGGATGGGCCAGTCCATCAGTCAACAGGAGTCTTTGGGAAAGGGGGGGGGGGGGGGGGGGGGGGGTTAGGAGAGCTATCTCTTGGCCTTGAATAACTTCCAGAGGACTTTGTTTTTGTTCCAGGTGCGCTGAAATGTTGTCAGTATCCATATTGTTTAGTCGGGGGAGAGAGGAGCAATTTCACCCTCCCCCTGGCCGCTCTCAAATTGTTTAGACCTCAGCTGTGGCGATCCTCACCCTGATGGCATCCACTTTCCGACTCAAATCAACAGTCACACCAAGCAAATTGTCTATCTTACATTTGAGTTCATCATTCCGGTCACCAGCAGCCTTGATCCGATCGTTTGCCAGGATCAGAAGAGCTTGGACGTCGTTTTTCTCTGCTGACCTCCTAATCTTCCAGAAGCTCAGGCCCACAATCCAGCCAATTATCAGCAGACCTGTCATCATAAATCAGAATATATAAACATCTTTCACGTCCTCCACGGAGAGGGGTGCCAGGCACCTAATCTGTCTCCACTTCCCCCACGAGTCCATTACATAACCAGAGGCAAAGCTCCCCTCCGGGCAGGTGGGCTCCCCTAAGCCGGTGCTCTTAGTGGCGACAATCTTGTGAGAGACCAGCTAATCAATTCCATGATCGGTGTTTTGATGGTCCAGTGCCAAGCGATTGCTCCAAGTCAGGCGGGACGAGACAAAAGTTGCAGCAAGCAGAAACATGAGGATATGGGGAAGGACAGATAGATCCAGACGGAGCGAAGAAAAGTGCGACCGTCTCCTTTCTTTTTATGTTTCAGTTTAAACAGTTATGTTCAGTAACTCCTTAGACATGATGTCAGATATGTCAAAAATTATTAGCTTACCTTTGAAAATCACAGCAAACAGAGGCCTCATGTCAGGAGTGATTTTGCTCTTGCTAACTTCCTGTGAGCACAGTCTCTTCTTCTGCATGCCATTTCAAAACAAAGTGACATCTGATGTTCTTTTTTAGTATAATGTACCTCAAACAAGTGGCAGAGATGGCTGAAACAGGTGAAATGATCTAAAACATATTTTTCAATAAAATATAGTGAGTCAAGTGTGCTCTACCATTTTGTTGAGCAGAACGTTAAAGGGTGTCACTGTTTATTGTTTTCCAGAAAATTTAATGAGTCTCTACCAGCTCAGTGTTCAGGAGTTCTGCTGATAATTAGAATAATTAGAGCTCAACATGGTGGAACTGCTCTGGTTCCTCAGGAAACCTTTTAGAAGTGAACAGGTTCCTCCTCAGGTTCCTCCTCAGCATGATGAAAGGTGGAGCTGTGTCTCATCAGATGCTTGCTGAGCTGTTGTGAAACTGAGAGCTGCTGTAACGGCTTCAGGAGGCAGAAACCAAACATCAGCTGAGGGAAACTTTCTAACCGCTCCTGTGGGTGTCCACTTCCTGCTGAGATTCAACACCAACAATCTGAACAAGAGTCTGACGTCTGTATCCATGGAAACACAGAAACAGCTGCTGGTGCTGAGCTACTTGTTGCTATGGTGACGTCAGGACACTGCTGTCATTCAACTAAAACTTTCTCTGGGTGCCACAGTAATCTGATTACATGTAGTAACGGTAGATACCCTGCAGGTCTGCTGGACCTCTGCTGCAGGTCAGCTGACCTCTGTGAGCTTCAGGACTCTTCCGGAACCCCCTCCCTGCTGATGCAGCTGAATCCGTGTTTCCATGAGGACAAAGCCTGGGCTCCCTGCAGCACAAACATCCAGAGAACAAAAGCAGCCGAGCTTCCAGAAGCCCGTCCTCCCATAAATCTGGGCCCTGAGTGGCTCTGAGCGGTTTGACACTGGGAGCTGCTGAGCGTCATGCCTCTGCCCCGACGCCGCTCATCCTTCCTGGGACAGCCGTCCTCAGAGCGTCCCGCCTCCTCCTGCGGGAGGATCGGAGCCTCCGGTACGGCCGCCCCCCGAGGCGTCTTCGTGGGCTCCGCCCCTCCGGCCTGCGGGGCCTCCAACCTGGGGACCCGGGTGTCCCGCAGGGCCCTGGGCATCAGCAGCGTGTTCCTGCAGGGGATGCGGAGCAGCGCCATGCCGGTTCTGCCCCGCACTGGGGAGCGTGCGGCGCCTCACGGAGCGGCGGCGGCCGGACTGAACAGCTGCCTGATGGAGTACCGGGACAAAGTGAGAGCCCTGGAGCAGCTGAACCAGCAGCTGGAGGAGCAGATCCGCCTCTGCCTGGACCGCAAGGCCTCCAGCGCCGGAGCATGGGGACCCCTCCGCCGGGAGTGGGAGGACGTCTACAGACAGGTGAGACAGAGAGGACACAGGTGAGACGGGGAGGGACAGGAGAGACGGGAGGGACAGGAGAGACGGGAGGGACAGGAGAGACGGGGAGGGACAGGAGAGACGGGGAGGGACAGGTGAGACGGGGAGGGACAGGAGAGACGGGGAGGGACAGGAGAGACGGGGAGGGACAGGTGAGACGGGGAGGGACAGGAGAGACGGGGAGGGACAGGTGAGACGGGGAGGGACAGGAGAGACGGGGAGGGACAGGAGAGACGGGGAGGGACAGGTGAGACGGGGAGGGACAGGAGAGACGGGGAGGGACAGGAGAGACGGGGAGGGACAGGTGAGACGGGGAGGGACAGGAGAGACGGGGAGGGACAGGAGAGACGGGGAGGGACAGGAGAGACGGGGAGGGACAGGAGAGACGGGGAGGGACAGGTGAGACGGGGAGGGACAGGAGAGACGGGGAGGGACAGGAGAGACATTTGCTTCTGTGATGTAAAATCTGATGTTTTTTCTGTCCACCTAGCAACAGCTCTGTGTGTGTGTGTGTGTGTGTGTGTGTGTGTGTGTGTGTGCGCTGCCCCTTGCTGGCTGCAGCTGCTCTCAGTACTGTGTTTTCCTACTGTCTGCAGGTCAGTGAAGCCATCCTGGACAACGCTCGGCTGATGCTGCAGACGGAAAATGTTCAGGCCAATGCCGAGGACTTCAAGGACAGGTCACCAGTCAATCTGATTATTGATGTGATAACAATCAATCAGCCAGTCAATTAGAGGAGAACGTCCAATCAATACAGGGATAGCAGTTAAATTAGAACCTGGAAAGGAGGAGGTGTGGTAACTGTAGCTCCCCCTACAGGAGGAGGAGGTGTGGTAACTGTAGCTCCCCCTACAGGAGGAGGAGGTGTGGTAACTGTAGCTCCCCCTACAGGAGGAGGAGGTGTGGTAACTGTAGCTCCCCCTACAGGAGGAGGAGGTGTGGTAACTGTAGCTCCCCCTACAGGAGGAGGTGTAGTAACTGTAGCTCCTCCTACAGGAGGAGGTGTGGTAACTGTAGCTCCCCCTACAGGAGGAGGAGGTGTGGTAACTGTAGCTCCCCCTACAGGAGGAGGTGTAGTAACTGTAGCTCCCCCTACAGGAGGAGGAGGTGTGGTAACTGTAGCTCCCCCTACAGGAGGAGGTGTGGTAACTGTAGCTCCCCCTACAGGAGGAGGTGTGGTAACTGTAGCTCCCCCTACAGGAGGAGGAGGTGTGGTAAATGTAGCTCCCCTACAGGAGGAGGTGTGGTAACTGTAGCTCCCCCTACAGGTATGAGAACGAGCAGCCCTTCAGGAGGGCGGTGGAGGAGGAGATCAGCTCGCTGTACAAAGTGATCGATGAGGCGACCCTGACGAAGGCGGAGCTGGAGGAGCAGATGGAGAACATGCGGGCGGAGCTACGTAGCCTGGAGCAGAACCACGAGCAGGTTCTACCTGGAACTGCAGCTGAACTAATGATGCTTAATGAACATGTTCCATTAAAACCACTTTAACTATTCTCTATTTAATGTCACAAACTGTTCTCTTTTTCTAACTGATAAATTTAATTTAAATCTTAATCATTTGAACCTGTCAGAATATTGTGAATTGTTGTTGTTCTGACGTCAGGTGGTCCTTTAATGACTGGCATCAGGTAGTGTCATGTGACCTGACCACTTCCTGTCTGTGCAGGATGTGCGAGTCCTCTACAGCCAGATGGCAGGTCGAGAGGTGGACGAACCCGACGCTCCCATAGAAACCAGTCTAGATCAGATCCTGGCCTACATCAGGAGCCACTGGGAGAAGGTGACGGAGAGGAACCGGGCCGAGACCGACAGCTACCTGGAGTGTAAGGTGAGGACGTTCACCTGGACAGGTGTCCTCTCGCAGGTGCTCCTGCAGCGGGTCTGACCTGTGGTGTTCTCCTGCAGGAGGCGCAGTGTGTGAGCAGCAGGCTGAGTCCTGAGGAGGAGCAGGTGGAGGCGCTGAAGGCTGAATGCAACGACACCGGCTGCAAGATCCAGAGCCTGCAGGCCGAGACCGAGTCCATCCGAGCGCTGGTGAGACGCCACAATCCGTCCATAACCTGATCGGTCCATCAATAACCTGGTCGGTCCGTCAGTAACCCCATCGGTCCATCAATAACCCGATCAGTCCATCAATAACTTGATTGGTCGTCAGTAACCCAATCGGTCCGTCAATAACCCGATCAGTCTGTCGATAACCTGATTGGTCTGTTGATAACCCGATCGGTCCGTCAATAACCCGATTGGTCCATCAGTAACCTGATTGGTCCATCAGTAATCCGATCGGTATATCAGTAACCCGATCGGTATATCAGTAACCCGATCGGTATATCAGTAACCCGATCGGTCCATCAATAACCCGATCGGTATATCAGTAACCCGATCGGTCCATCAATAACCCGATCGGTATATCAGTAACCCGATCGGTCCGTCAATAACCCGATCAGTCCATCAATAACCCGATCGGTTCATCAATAACCCGGTCGGTCCATCAGTAACCCGATCGGTCCATCAGTAACCCGATCGGTCCATCAATAACCCGATCGGTCCATCAGTAACCCGATCGGTCCATCAATAACCCGATCGGTCCATCAGTAACCCCATCGGTCCATCAGTAACCCCATCGGTCCATCAATAACCCGATCGGTCCATCAGTAACCCCATCGGTCCATCAGTAACCCCATCGGTCCATCAGTAACCCCATCGGTCCATCAATAACCCGATCAGTCCATCAATAACCTGATTGGTCGTCAGTAACCCAATCGGTCCGTCAATAACCCGATCAGTCTGTCGATAACCTGATTGGTCTGTTGATAACCCGATCGGTCCGTCAATAACCCGATTGGTCCATCAGTAACCTGATTGGTCCATCAGTAATCCGATCGGTATATCAGTAACCCGATCGGTATATCAGTAACCCGATCGGTCCATCAATAACCCGATCGGTATATCAGTAACCCGATCGGTCCGTCAATAACCCGATCAGTCCATCAATAACCCGATCGGTTCATCAATAACCCGGTCGGTCCATCAGTAACCCGATCGGTCCATCAGTAACCCGATCGGTCCATCAATAACCCGATCGGTCCATCAGTAACCCGATCGGTCCGTCAATAACCCGATCGGTCCATCAATAACCCGGTCGGTCCATCAGTAACCCGATCGGTCCATCAGTAACCCGATCGGTCCATCAATAACCCGATCGGTCCATCAGTAACCCGATCGGTCCGTCTATGACCTGATCGACTCGGTCACAGTCTAACCTCACACCTGTCTCCCTGCAGAAACGTGGTCTGGAGAACTCGCTGAGCGACGCCCGCCACTGGCATGACATGGAGCTGCAGAACCTGGGATCAGTGGTCTCCAAGCTGGAGGCGGAGCTCGGAGATGTTCGCGGGGAGATCGAACAGCAGCGCCGTGACTACGACACATTGCTAGGCAACAAGCAGCGCCTGGAGCAGGAGATAGGCATGTACCACGGTATCCTGGACGGGGAGGAGAACCGATTCCAGCCCACTGAGACACCGTGAGTCACAGAGGAACACAGAGAACATGGAGAACACTAAGAACACAGAGAACATAGAGTCATGGAGGAAATGATCAGACCACCTTGTTTTCTTCAGTTTCTTGTTCATTTTAATGCCTGCTACCAGTAAAGGTCCATTTGTTTGGACAGTATAATGATAAAAATAAAAACATCTGATCAGAGTTTAATTTCAGAGCTGATATCAGACATTTTAATGGTTTTTTTGATAATAACCAATCATCAGTAGCAATGTCATTGTTCTGCCAGAAACAGCTTTTAGGATTCCATGTTTTCTTTTCTGTCTGTTTTAGTCCCATGATCCACACAGGAGTTAGTACTGATTCAGAACCATTGTTCCTGATGTCTCTTCATGCTCTCCACCAGCTTCTGATCACAGCAGCCCATTCCTGTTGCACTCATTCTAACTGATCTGCTTTGTTTTGGGGCTTGTGATTCTCCATTTAGCGTCTGATGATTTTCCACAGGTTTTCAGTTGGATTTAGATCTGGTGATTGAGCAGCCAAGGCATGGTTCCAATGTTCTGGTTCTCCATCCAGGCTTTAATTGACCTTGTCTTGTTGGAAAATCCAGTCATTGGAGGCAGGAAAGCGTTTTCCAGCTGATGGAAGAAGACTGTTTTCTAGAGTAGCCCCAAACATGACCTGGTTCATTGTCCCTGTTCCATCCAGACTGAAACTACCCCAGATGGTCACTGATCCACCCCCATGTTTTACTGTAGGGGCAGACATCTGGTTTGGAGCTTCTCCAGGCTTCCTCCTAACCAGTAAGTTGGCTGGAGTGGACATCAACTGAAAACTGGATTTATCCCTGAAGAGAACCTTAGAACAATCATCAACAGTCCAATCCTTGTGATCCCAGTAAAGAGTAACAGGCTTTCCTCTGCCTTTCCTTGATGAAGGGCTTCTTCCTGTCCTGTGGGACTTCAGACCAGCTTCAACAAGTCGCTTTCCAACTGTCCTTGATGAACTAGTCCCATTTGTCCACAGTGTTCCCTTATTTTTAAGGTCCCTGGAGGTCTGAGGATGATTTCTGACAGGAACAGATGAGTGACGGTCATCTGGTGGTAGAAAGACGTTTCCTGACCAGCTAGCAGTTTGGTAGAACCATGCTGGGTTTGTTTTCTCTTGGTGTGATGAACGTCTGTCTTGGAGATCTTCAGTTTTTTCTCTACCTGTCTCTCACTCATGATGGCTGCCTTTGTGGCTTCACATAATTCTTTAGTTTTAGGCGTCACGTGAGAGCTGACAGCTTCTGAGTTGTTCTATGGCTTGAATGTCAGCAGGAAACCACTCTAGACCTTTGAAATGTCCTCTTATAGACCCTGGAATACAATGAAGCTGAAGCATGTCAGATAGGACATAAAGTAGTCTGGAATCAGCTGCATTTAAAGTCCTGTTCATTCTATTCTTTAGGTAATAAACCTTTAGCGGTACCAGCCATTAAAATGAACAAGAAACTGAAAAAAACAAGGTGGTCTGATTATTATTATTTCATGACTCTATAACAAGTCCACACAGACACCCTGCGGTTGCTACAGAGACGTGATTTCGTAAGTCAGATAGCAGATGAATGATGAAATACTGTGATGATGTGCTGGTAGACGATAAAATCTACTTTTAAAATGTTAAACCCAGATGATAAAACCAGTAAATAATCAGGTTCTCCACCAAACAGAACAAGTTAAAGCAATAATAAGAAACATAACATCATGTTCCTCTAACAGGAAGTAGAAATTAATGGTTCCACTTACCTGTCCAGGTGTTCAGGCCTGCACTCAGAGTCTGAGGGAGCTGCTGCTGCTCCAGGACCTCCAGGACAGTGATCCCAGTGGAGGATCACAGCCAACTGAAGCCCAACAGGGACTATGATCTGGACCTGGTCCTGCTGGGTTCCACCTGTGAGGTGTACAGGTGTGACAGATGCTAAGAAGCTGCAGCCACCTGCTGATTGAGCTGCTTCATGTGAATGCGATGTTAGAAGGTCCTCAGAACACCAGAGGACCCAACCAGACCCAGCTGGGGTTGTGGGTCCAGACTGGACCAGTCTGGCCTCCGTTGGGTCGAGATTGTTTGTAATTATATTAAGAAACCAAATAAAGATACGATTTTAAAGCAAAGGAAGTCCCATTTATTTGTAGGATGTTCTGAAGAACCACAGATGCAGGAAATCTGTTTTAACTCCAGAGCACCATGACAAAGACTTCTGACGAGGTTCATGACCTGAAATTTTCAATTCAGCTTTATTTATGTAGCGCCAATTACAGTCAGATTGTCTCAAGACTCTTTCCAGAACCCATATGAACCCCCAGAGCAGCCCTAAGAAGACAGTGTAGAGAAAAACACCCTTCAACATGAAGAAACCTGAAGCAGAACCCGTTCTTTACGTGGGGGAACCATCTGCAGCTGGCCTTTTAATTGTAGGAGCTTCTGGAGAAACCAACCAGACTGTTATCTCCTGAAGCTCCTCACCAGGACCGCCAGTGTTCTGGACCAGAACCATAAAATGTTTGAAGTGTCTTTCAGCTTACTGACAGCTGAAGGTGGATGAGGTCGTGGTGCGTTCAGGTTCAGTCTGTTCACAGAAGCATTAGGAGACATTTAAATTCTACTGTGACCATAAAGAGATGAACTCATGAATGTATAAATACGGAAAATATTTACATCTGAAACATGGAGAACAACACGTTCCTGAGGAGCTGAAAGGTTTCCTGTCTCAGCTGGTTCTTCTATTGATCAGTGATCAGTTACAGTCAGAATGAAAATAGAATCAGACGTCATAAAACTGAAATTTCCTCTTTAATGATCCACAAGGAAATAAAACAAAGAGATCAATCATAAATTAATCAATAACAATAAAGATCAGCCGTGATGAAGCTGAGTTGGAGGCTGAAGAGCACCTCATCTCTTTCTGTCCACTGAATGAGAACCTCTCAGAGCTTTAAGCTGCAGGTCACATGATGCTGAGCGAACCGTCTCCATGGCAACCATGACGTCCAGCTGAAAGCTCTGGAGAGGGTTCCAATCAATGAAAACCGATCAGGTCATTACTAACAAACTGATCTTCAGCCGGTAAAACCATCATGAAGCTCTGCAGACCAAAGTCACAGTGAGTCCCAGTGTTCACCATCAGAGCAGCTGGAGGTCTCATTCCCAAAGAAACAGGAGCAGAAACATCTCCACGTTCTAAACATCTCCATGGTCAGAAACATCTCCACAACCTCACACACTGACAAACAGGAAATATAGAAGAAACTAAAGAAACCTCCATCATCATTCATCCATCCATCCATCATCCATTCATCCATCTATCCATTCATCCATCCATCCATCAACCATCCATTCATCAATCCATCCATCCATCCATTCATCCATCCATCAACCATCCATTCATCATCCATCCATCCATCATCCATCCATCCATTCATCCATCTATCCATTCATCCATCCATCAACCATCCATTCATCCATCCATCCATCCATCCATCCATCCATCCATCCATCCATCAACCAACCATCCATTCATCAATCCATCCATCCATCCATCCATCCATTCATCAATCCATCCATCATCCATCCATCCATCATCCATCTATCCAGTCATCCATCCATCCATCCATCATTCATCCATCCATCCATCCATCCATCCATCCATCCACCAACCATCCATTCATCAATCCATCCATCCATCCATCCACCAACCATCCATTCATCAATCCATCCATCCATCCATCCATCCATCCATCCACCATCCATTCATCAATCCATCCATCCATTCATCATCCATCCATCCATCATCCATCTATCCATTCATCCATCCATCCATCATCCATCCATTCATCCATCCATCATCAAACAGTATGATCTAAAGTAAGGAACTTTAAGGTTTTAAAGGTTCATTCCTTCTAAAATGCTCCTTTCTCTAAACAATTTTTGTTCTGTCTGCTTCCCTTGGAAACGGTCTCAACAGAAAGAGTTCATGAAAACTAGCATCTCATCTGGAGCTTTCTTCTTCTTCATGTTTAAAGGTCCAGTGGACCCTGAACCAACCGTGGAACTCTGACAGTGAACACTGTGGACTCCAGAGGTGAGTGAAACTTCCTGCAGCGCCTCCTACAGGACAAACTCTGACTGAGCAGGTGTGCTAAGCTGTGCAGCCTGCAGGAGGCGCTGCTGCCCTGCTCTCTGCTGTGACATCTTCAGGTGTCGGCAGCGCTGCGTATCGATAAAACGGTCCCAGAAAACCGATCAGAGTGGTCATCGTCTTTAAGTCAGCAGCTTTGTTGGTTTGATAAGGTAGAAAATCCTGGACATGGATCAGTCCACCGCTAACAGCACAATGCTAAAAGCTAGCCTGGGCGGGCCGGCCTACAGTTTCCCAGAATCCCACAGCCCAGCGTCAGCGTGCAGGTCCGAGCCGGGCCGTCGTACCGATAAAGCTCAGTGGACGCTGTCGGGGGTGCCGCCCCCTGCCCGCCAGCGTCAGTAACGCATTGATCCTCGGCCCTGATTGGCCGTTTTAGGCGGGCTGCAGGGGGATGCAGCCGACGCCCACGCCGCCCTCGTGGCAGACCATGGGGGCCATGAAGGTCCAGCGGTTGGTGTCGGGGTTGTACATCTCCACAGAGCTGAGGTTGGACTGTCCGTCGTAGCCGCCCACCGCGTACAGACGCCCCGACGTGGACACCAGAGACACCCGACTGCGCCGCGTGTTCATGGCCACCAGGAGGCTCCACTGGCCGGAGGTGGAGCTGAACACCTCGGCGCCACTCAGGAAGCCTGAGCCGTCGTAGCCCCCCGCAACGTACATGTGGCTGCCCAGCGCCGCCGCGCCATGACGACAGCGCTTGTTGAGCATCGGCGCCGCCGGGTGCCAGCGGTTGGTGTGGTGGTTGTAGTACTCCACCTGCAGGGGGCGGAGCAACAAACACAGGTAAACAAACAAACAGAAATAACACCAAAATCAACATTAACACAACTACTGATGTTAGTAATAATAATAATAATAACAATAATAATAATAGTATTGTAACACTCTAGTACTGACAGGAAGTATAATACCAACAGCAGCATCAATAATAAAATAAATATAAGACTATCAGTAATAATACTAGAACACTAACAGAGACACTAATAATCACAGCTGTTCAAGTTCAGTTCATCAGTTCTAAAGCTGCAGAAACATTTCTTCTCTGGTTCCACGGTTCTAACAGAACATCTCTGGGTTCTCCATCATGTTCTGGTTCCACAGAGCTGCTACCATCATCAGAACCTCCTCCCAGCCTCT
Organism: Acanthochromis polyacanthus; assembly: GCF_021347895.1. Classification (NCBI taxonomy): domain Eukaryota; kingdom Metazoa; phylum Chordata; class Actinopteri; family Pomacentridae; genus Acanthochromis; species Acanthochromis polyacanthus. The sequence continues at coordinate 2,498,637 of NC_067121.1, read as the reverse complement.
GCATCAGACTGAACTCCTTCAGAAGCTCCTTCAGGAACAGACTGTTCCACCCTAAGAAGCAGCGTTTCTGCAGCTCCTTCATTCCAGCGGTCAGACTGTTCAACGCTGCATCACAAACGTCACTGCTTCCTGTTTATTGCTGCACTTTGTCCTAATTTACACTCATCCACCTGTTTCTGTGCAGTAACTGATCCTCATCCTCTTGTCTTTAGTCTCCTACAGAGGATGAAATAAAGCAGTCATCTCTATTCTCTGATTGCTACACTGAGTTCTTTTTATTTATTCTTGCTCTATCTTTATACTTTGGAGCGGTGAACTTTCCCCACTGTGGGATCAGGAAAGTTGATCTGATCTTCAAGCATGAGCTCTGACTGGACTTCAGGTGTTCCTAATAAAGTGGCTGCAGGCTGGCTGGAGAACTTTCATCTGGTTCCTCACTGACCGTGTTGAAGATCTGCAGACCATCGTGGCCTCCGGACACGAAGATCCTCCCATCAAACACCGTCACTCCGGCAGCGCTGCGACTGGCGCTCATCTCCGCCACCACCGTCCACCTGCAGGTCACATGAAAGCAAGCAGCTGAAAAAAGCCTTAAACTGGTGAGCTCATCTCCTCTGCAGCGGCGCCCCCCACTGGCTGCAGCCTGCCTTCATGTCATCAACACAAACCACAGTCAGAATAATCTGAAAAAGCTGTAAAGTGAGCCATTCAGAGGATCTGCTGCTGGTCAGTTAACTTAAAGCCTTAATTAGAGGACTGCTTTCAAATATTAAGGGGTTTGCTGCTAAAAACCCTTAAATGTCTTAGGTTATAAAACAGGGTGAAGGGTTTATGTTAAGGGTTTATGTTAAGGTGAGTTAAGGGTTTATATTAACCCTTTACGCTTCAGTGCGTCGTAGGTGTACCGCCGGCGGTACACCTACTAATTTGCATAGGAATTTCAAGAATGTCCGACAGCTGCAAACCCGATTATACAAACACTATACACCGATGGAAAGCTTAGATTCTCATGAATCCGCCGGTATAAACCACTTTCAGATGTGATTACCACATCGGGTGAGAAAAACACATTTGTCCGACAAAAACAAATATTCATCCATCCGTTCTCTGTACACGGCTTCAACGCACACAGCGCGACTCACATTTCTGGGTTCATTATTACACACAGAAAAAAAGATTCCACAAAAAACGGCCATAATCCAACCTTTTACATCCAGATGACACAAGCCAGTAAACTATTTTGTCCAAAACATGTCCTGAAGTTGGAATAAAATCCACGAATCGGTCGTTTTCAAGGAAATGCACCTCGCGCTGCCCGTCCAATATTCCCTGTATTTTTCGTAATTTTTTTAATTTAAAAATAGAATATTAGCGATTTTTTTTGTACTGAAAACGGCTGGAATTGACTGAAGCTTAAAGGGTTAAAGTGAGTTAAAGGTTTATACTAAGGTGAGTTAAGGGTTTATATTAATCCTTGCCACCCGAAGGACGCTCTCGAGCGTTTTTTTGCTGCGCCGCGGTAATCAAAACAAAGCAGGAAAATGAAGCGTCGGCGAGTCTCCCTTTAAATGTGTGCTGAAAGTACAGATTTTGAACTTTCTACCAGTTTTTGAATCATGTTGATCGGCCAAGTAAAACCAGAGATATGATCAATAATAAACGCCACATTTTTTACCGAACTTCACCGGAGCTATTTCCAGCGTCTTTTATGCAGCGAAACTTTGAACTTTGGACTCAGCGGAGAGTCCTCTCTGCTGAAAGCATCTGGCAGAAACACAGACCTTTGGATGCTTGGTGTAGGAAGGAAAATGTGGACCAGATTTTCACAAACCTGGAGTTCTCTGGAGTAAAAACGCAAACTGGGTTTCCCCAAAGGTGACTGAGAAACTTGGAGCTGAGTGACAGAGACGCTCTGACAGGGAGCGGCCGCACAGACACGCCCCCAGACACGCCCCCAGACACGCCCCAGACACGCCCCCCCCCCCAGACTCTGTGTTCATAGTAAGAGAGTGGAATGTTCTAGAAATACACAGAGGAGAGATGGCCAAAGTGTGGATTTGGAACTTTCTATCATTTTTAAAATTTTTTTTTAGTCAGGTGATAGTTATAACTCTTTGGGAGAGCAGCACGTCCTTCACTGGCTTTGGCCACAGATCACTCTCTGCTGGACACCAAAGATGCACAGAAAATGAAGATTTTGTTTCAGATGTAATATATTACTGCTACTACTACTACTAATAATAATAATAATAAAATAATAATTATAATAAAAATAGAATAATAATAATAAAACAACAATAATAATAACATTCATAATAAACATATTCTAGCAATGGAGAACACCAGGACTCTGGATTCTCCCTGTGGTCCTAAAGCCTGTTTCTATTGTTTTTGTCATTGTAGAGATTGTGGTGGACAGAAAAAGTTTTTGGAACGGTACAAATTCATTTATGTAAAATTTTATTGTGACTCCTCGTGATTTTGTAAATAGTTGTGCAAAAACGCCTAAAAAAATTCCTCCATTTTAGTGCAAATAGTGGTACATAACTGTGTTAACTGCTAAATTTGTACATTATTTTATGACAAACAATTTATATTTACATTATAAGTTCTGAAAAAGATTCATTACACATGTTTATGGTGTCCACAGCAAAAAAATCAAACTTTTTTCTACTCGGATTTTGTATTTTTTCTGCTATTTTAGGTCAAGTGTGTCCATACATTATATCAAAATGTATAAATAATCATAGAATCACACAGGTGAGGTTGTGCTGAAAAAAAAGATACCAAGCAAAGCAAGATCAACAGCTTTTAAGGTGAAATATAGAGGTAAAATCAGAATTTGTCAAAAACGGACCTAAACCCCCCAGGGCCCTAAGGGTTAAGGTAAGTTAAGGGTTGATATTAAGGTAAGTTAAGGGTTTATATTAAGGTGAGTTAAGGGTTGATATTAAGGTGAGTTAAGGGTTTATGTTAAGGTGAGTTAAGGGTTTATATTAAGGTGAGTTAAGGGTTGATATTAAGGTGAGTTAAGGGTTGATATTAAGGTGAGTTAAGGGTTGATATTAAGGTAAGTTAAGGGTTTATATTAAGGTGAGTTAAGGGTTGATATTAAGGTGAGTTAAGGGTTTATGTTAAGGTGAGTTAAGGGTTTATATTAAGGTGAGTTAAGGGTTGATATTAAGGTGAGTTAAGGGTTGATATTAAGGTGAGTTAAGGGTTGATATTAAGGTGAGTTAAGGGTTTATACTGAGGTTAGTTAAGGGTTTATACTAAGGTGAGTTAAGGGTTTATGTTAAGGTGAGTTAAGGGTTGATATTAAGATGAGTTAAGGGTTTATATTAAGATGAGTTAAGGGTTTATATTGAGGTTAGTTAAGGGTTTATATTAAGGTGAGTTAAGGGTTTATATTGAGGTTAGTTAAGGGTTAGCTCACCTGTCCGTCTCAGGTGCGTAACGCTCCACTGAGTTCAGAGACGATTTCCCGTCGTAGCCGCCGCACACGTAGATGTGTCCGTCAATCACCACGGTCCCCATGGCGCTGAAACAACGAGAGGCTGTGGTTTACAGTCTGAAGTACTGATTAGAGCAGTTATTGATCAGAGCAGTTATTGATCAGTATTGATTGGTGTATTGACCTGCGCTGGCTGTTCATGCTTGACACTCGCGTCCAGCTGTCTGTCTCTGGGTTGTAAACCTCCACCGTGCTGAGCCGTGATTGGCCGTCGTAACCACCAATGGCGTACAGCAGGCCATTGACGACAGCCACACCCACTCTGCTGCGAGTCATCCTCATTGGCTGACAGCGCTCCCAGAAGTTACCGATTGGATCGAACACCTCGACCACATTCAGAGAGTCACCTGGGGAGACAGAGGAGCCAGGTTTGTTCTCACGTGTTTTCTCAGGTGTGTTTTCGGTGTGCTCTCAGGGACAGGTGAGCAGCGTACCTGAGCTGTTGAGTCCTCCCACGGCGTAAATGAGTCCTGTGATGGACGTGCAGCACCTCTGTCGGATTTTGAAGGCGGGTAGGTGAGGCCGGCGGTCTGGCATCAGGTGGAAATCTTTGGCTTCGTCCACCAGATCTCTGCCAGAAACACAAACCTCAGTGTCAACAGGTTCTCAGGATGCTGCTTCTTCTCAGGTACAGGTGTGCTGTTGTCGTCTCACCTGCACTTGTGGCAGCAGCGAACCAGATCGTCCTGCTGCACTCGGTCCGACAGGAACTGAGGTCGACACAGAGGAAGCCGGATCTTCGACAGCAGCTCTGGAAGCAGCATCTCCCTCTGGTCCCGGTCATGATGGACCCAGGCCAGCACCGCCTCAAACACCTGGACAGGTAAAGACACGCCTCAAACATCTGGACAGGTAAAGACACGCCTCAAACACCTCGACATTTAAGACATGCCTCAAACACCTGGACAGGTAAAGACACGCCCCAAACACCTGGACAGGTAAAGACACGCCTCAAACACCTGGACAGGTAAGACATGCCTCAAACACCTGGACAGGTAAAGACATGCCCCAAACACCTGGCCAGGTAAAGACACGCCTCAAACACCTGGACAGGTAAAGGCACACGCCTCAAACACCTGGACAGGTAAAGACATGCCTCAGACACCTGGACAGGTAAAGACATGCCTCAAACACCTGGACAGGTAAGACATGCCCCAAACACATGTAGAGGTAAAGACACACCTCAAAAAACTGCACAGGTAAAGACAAGCCTCAAACAACTGGACAGGTAAAGACACGCCTCAAACAATTGGACAGGTAAAGACACGCCTCAAAAAACTGCACAGGTAAAGACACGCCTCAAACAACTGCACAGGTAAAGACACGCCTCAAACAACTGCACAGGTAAAGACACGCCCCAAACACCTGGACAGATAAAGACACGCCTCCAATAATTGGACAGGTAAAGACAAGCCTCAAACAACTGCACAGGTAAAGACACGCCTCAAACACCTGGACAGGTAAAGACACGCCTCAAACACCTGGACAGGTAAAGACACGCCTCCAATAATTGGACAGGTAAAGACACGCCACAAACACCTGGACAGGTAAAGACACGCCCCAAACACCTGGACAGGTAAAGACACGCCTCAAACACCTCGACATTTAAGACATGCCTCAAACACCTGGACAGGTAAAGACACGCCTCCAATAATTGGACAGGTAAAGGCACACCCCAAACACCTGGACAGGTAAAGACACGCCTCAAACATCTGGACAGGTAAAGACACGCCTCAAACACCTCGACATTTAAGACATGCCTCAAACACCTGGACAGGTAAAGACACGCCCCAAACACCTGGACAGGTAAAGACACGCCTCAAACACCTGGACAGGTAAGACATGCCTCAAACACCTGGACAGGTAAAGACACGCCCCAAACACCTGGACAGGTAAAGACACGCCCCAAACACCTGGACAGGTAAAGACACGCCTCAAACACCTGGACAGGTAAAGGCACACGCCTCAAACACCTGGACAGGTAAAGACACACGCCTCAAACACCTGGACAGGTAAAGACATGCCTCAGACACCTGGACAGGTAAAGACATGCCTCAAACACCTGGACAGGTAAGACATGCCCCAAACACATGTAGAGGTAAAGACACGCCTCAAAAAACTGCACAGGTAAAGACACACCTCAAACAACTGGACAGGTAAAGACACGCCTCAAACACCTGGACAGATAAAGACACGCCTCAAACAACTGCACAGGTAAAGACACGCCTCAAACAACTGCACAGGTAAAGACACGCCCCAAACACCTGGACAGGTAAAGACACGCCTCAAACACCTGGACAGGTAAGACATGCCTCAAACACCTGGACAGGTAAAGACACGCCCCAAACACCTGGACAGGTAAAGACACGCCCCAAACACCTGGACAGGTAAAGACACGCCTCAAACACCTGGACAGGTAAAGGCACACGCCTCAAACACCTGGACAGGTAAAGACATGCCTCAGACACCTGGACAGGTAAAGACATGCCTCAAACACCTGGACAGGTAAGACATGCCCCAAACACATGTAGAGGTAAAGACACGCCTCAAAAAACTGCACAGGTAAAGACACACCTCAAACAACTGGACAGGTAAAGACACGCCTCAAACACCTGGACAGATAAAGACACGCCTCAAACAACTGCACAGGTAAAGACACGCCTCAAACAACTGCAAGGTAAAGACACGCCCCAAACACCTGGACAGATAAAGACACGCCTCCAATAATTGGACAGGTAAAGACACGCCCCAAACACCTGGACAGGTAAAGACACGCCTCAAACACCTGGACAGGTAAAGACACGCCTCAAACACCTGGACAGGTAAAGACACGCCTCCAATAATTGGACAGGTAAAGGCACACCCCAAACACCTGGACAGGTAAAGACACGCCTCAAACACCTGGACAGATAAAGACACGCCTCAAACACCTGGACAGATAAAGACACGCCCCAAACACCTGGACAGGTAAAGACACGCCCCAAACACCTAGACAGGTAAAGACATGCCCCAAACACCTGGAAAGGTAAGACACGCCCCAAACACCTGGCCAGGTAGGCACAGATCATCAGACTTTACCTGCTCCTCGGCCTTCACATTGAGCTCGTCACAGCCCACCAGCTCCAGCAGCTCCTCGGTCCTCAGCCCCAGGAACTCCTCGGACAGCGACACGTCTACGAAGTGCTGGTGCAGGAAGCTGCTGGCCGAGTCGTACAGCGTCGTGCACATCATGGTCTCAGCGAACTGACGCACTCCCAGACAGTTCTTAGGGTGCAACCTGAGGAGACACACACCGACTGCCAATCACTGTGTCTGGCTCCCATGATGTCACACACAGGTGTGACTGCGGGTGAGCAGTGGAGCGTACTGAGCGCGTGCGGTGCGACACTGACCTCTCCTGCAGGAAGGAGCAGCAGGCGTCCTTCACGTTCTGCAGCTGCAGGAAGCTGGAACCAATCAGGAGAGACTGGACGTTCTGCTGGTCGATGGCAACATGGCCGCTGTACGCAAAGTTAATGAGAGCCTCCAGAGCACTGCAACACATGGCAAACTGGTTATTCTGGGTGTACTGGTTTCCTGTACTGGTCTTAGAATGGTCCTGTCCAGGTGTGGTCTTACCTGGGGTCCATTCCCTGCATCAGGATCTCGTCCTGTTTACACTCCACCATGTCGTTGGTGAACATGGCGTGGAAGTACGGGATGGAAGCCGCCAGGACGATCCGATGAGCGCTGAACTTATGATCCCCCACCTGCAGACACAAACACACACATGATGGACACTGTCCTCACCTGTCCTCACCTGTCCTCACCTGTCTCTACCTGAGCTGCAGGTTTTGTTGCGGCTGCAGATTCAGCAGGTTGGACGCTGAGACATTAAGAGGATTACGGTGACCTCAGCGTGTGAGCGGACGGAGGACAGGTGAGGTTTTAGGTAACGACACCTGATCAGTTCTAACAACCTCCCTAACGATCAATAGGAGCGATCGATCACCAGATGTTAGTGCGGTGCTTTTCTTTCTCACTGGAGGGAAACGGATCAAACAGAACGAGAGGATAAAAAACTAGCAGAAAGAGACGAAGCGATGAAAAAAGAAACGAAAAAATCCCAACAATATAAAGAACCGAGTCAAAAAGACACAAAGAAGGTTGTAGTTTCACTACTTTTAGTAGATTTGGAGACGTCCGCTCTGTCTGGTAGTTATTAGCTGATTAATTAACAAACACATTAAATCACATCTGGATCCAGCAGATGGTGAAAGTTTAACTACTGGACCTGAACAGTGGAGAATGTTGGTGTATAAATAGAGAACAGAGCATCTAAAAATTTCAACTCATCAGGTTCTACTGATGTTAGAGCCTCAACAGTTGGAGAAATGTGGACCAAAGAATGTATTCTGGTGGAAATAAGGAACCATCCATACATAAACACTAACAGGAACTTTATGGAGACACTAGACCAGCCTGGTTGGAGGTTTAGAACTTTTTATTTTCAACAAGAAAAATTGAAATGTTTCCTCTGAGGCCTTAGATTCTGTTGGATCAGTTTGTTTAGTTTCATAAACTCCTGCTAACATTCACACCCGATCAGATCAATAGTAATGATTAATTCTCTCCTCTCTAAATGAGGTTTCGTGTCTTTCCGAGGCTCCTGATGTTCTATGTTTATGTTGTCTGAGAATCTGATCCACTTTCAGTTTTTATACTTCTACAGTTTGACTTTAAAGTCTTTATTTTTCTTCTGATCTTCTGTCAGTTAGCAGAAACAATCCTCCAATCCGCTCTGATCAATACCAGAATCAGCTCTGATCAGTAGCAGCCGTGTGACGTCACCTGTTTGGACTCACCTTAGCAGCTGTCAGCAAGTGTGTGACGTGCTGCTGCCACTACTTCCTGCCGACCACTTCTATTGATTATTAAGTTCACGCGCTGATCAGCTTCCACCCAGGCTCACCTGGTGGAAGAGTCACGTGACTCGCTACCTGATCAGAACCGTCAGAGGTCAGCTGTTAGCATGTTGTTAGCCTGCTAGCCGCAAACTCACCGGTCAGTAATAATCTGCTGTTAGCCTGTTAGCATGCTGCTAGCTCGTTAGCAGCTAGCCGCTTCAGCCTCGAGCTTCGTCGTGTTTCTTACCTTGAGCGTGACATCACAGAGTTTCCCCTGACGTCGGATCTCCTCCATGACGACATAGCCTCGTGCCGGCAGGTCAGTCACCGTGAAGTGAACTAAATCCTCGAGCTCTTCGCACAGAACGTCTCCCATCGTCCCAGCAGCGGCGGCGCGGCGCGGACTGAGCCCTGCGAGCCGCCGTACGGCCGCAGCGGCGCATGCGTCAAGGCAGCACCGCGGAATAGGGACGGATCCGGTCTGCCCCTTCACAATAAAGTACTTTGTAGAGGAACGGCAATTCTGCTTCCGATTTGGTGTCTGGCTATCAAAATAAAATAAGGCGATCAACAAAAATCATTAAGTTTGATTTTGGATTTTGAAACTTTAATTTCATAAAAGAGAAGCACAAAGACAACAACATAAAAAATAAATAAACAGCATACAAAAGCAAACAAATACGAAAAACACAAAAAGCTTTTATACTAAAACAAGATTAGCGGTAAAATATGAAAACATTTACTAGTTTAATAATTTTATGGAGGAAGTCATGAGCAAAAATAGCTCAAATATTGTTGTAAAACTGGTAATGCAGCCTCAAACTACAAGAATCTGCAGGTAAATGAAACTTCTCTCAAGTTTGCTCCTCTGAGCGAGGATGAGGTTTCCAGACTTCTTCTGAGCTCAAAACCTACAACATGTCCTCTCGATCCAATACCCACTAGTATCCTGCAGACCGTCTTGCCCACAATCAAACCTGCATTCACCCACATTGTCAACTCCTCCCTGGAAACTGCCATTTTTCCTGCTACTTTTAAACAAGCCTGCATCACCCCACTGCTCAAAAAGCCTCATCTCAACCCAGCCCAGGTTGAAAACTACAGACCAGTCTCACTTCTACCATTCCTGTCAAAAATACTGGAGCGCTCAGTATTTAACCAAGTCTCTGAACATCTGTGGAACAACAACCCACTTGACCCTTTTCAGTCAGGCTTCAGGTGCGACCACTCCACTGAGACTGCACTCCTATCAGTCACAGAATCTCTGCGGCTGGTGAGAGCTGCTGGTCAGTCCTCTGTCCTACTGCTGCTGGACTTGTCTGCTGCCTTTGACACCGTGAACCATCAAATCCTCCTCTCCACACTCTCTGAGCTCGGCATCTCAGGTTCTGTCCTGTTGTGGTTCAAGTCCTACCTCACAGGCAGATCCTTCAGAGAGTCATGGTGAGGGGAGGTGTCAAAGTCACATGACCTATCAACTGGGGTTCCTCAGGGGTCAGTGCTTGGTCCCTTACTCTTCTCTCTGTACACCGCCTCACTTGGTGCAGTGATCCGCTCCCATGGCTTCTCCTATCACTGTTATTCTGACGACACTCAGCTTTTCCTCTCTTTTCCACCTGACGACACAACAGTTTCAGCTCGGATATCAGCATGTCTGGCTGATATCTCCACATGAATGAAGGAACGGCACCTTCAGCTAAATCTGTCTAAGACTGAACTCACGGTCTTTCCAGCTTGTCCATCTGTTCAGCCTCAGATCAGTGTCCAACTTCACTCGAGCCTACTTGTGCCCACAAACTCAGCCAGAAACCTGGGTGTCATGATTGATGACCAGCTGACCTTTAAGGTTCACGTGGCCTCAGTTTCTCGATCTTGTCGTTACGCCCTCTACAACATCAGGAAGATCAGACCCTTCCTGACCCAACAGGCCACACAACTTCTGGTTCAGGCTCTTGTGATGTCACACATTGACTACTGCAACTCTCTTCTGGCAGGTCTCCCTGCATGTGCAGTCAAACCTCTACAGATGATCCAGAATGCAGCAGCACATCTGGTCTTCAACCAGCCCAAAAGAGCTCATGCCACTCCCCTGTTCATCTCCCTTCACTGGCTTCCATTTGTAGCCAGAATCAAATTCAAAACTCTCCTCCTGGCTGACAAAACATTTACAAGAACGGCCCCAGCCTACCTGGATTCCCTGATCCAGGTCTACTCCCCTTCACGCCCACTTCGCTCTGCATGTGAGAGACGCCTGGTGCTTCCAGCCCAACATGGCTCCAAATCTCTAACCAGACTCTTCTCCTCTGTTGTTCCCAAATGGTGGAACAATCTACCAAACTCTGTGCGTTCTGCTGAGTCCCTTTCTACTTTTAAGAGACAATTGAAGACTCAATTGTTCAGAGAACACCTAGGCACTTAATCTGACTCCACCTTAGGGGTAGAATAAGTCAGGTGGTCCAAAACCCAGCACTTATTTAGCGCTGACAAAGTTTGAAAAAAAAAGGGGGTGGTGGTTGGCAATTCTTCTGCAACTTGATGGCAACACCTTTGACCAATCGCACTTGAAGCACTTTTTGCACTTTTTGCACTTACTACAGGTTTTTCCTTATGTCTGAATTCTTGCTTGTGTTGTACGTCGCTTTGGACCAAAGCGTCTCCTAAATGAAACTGTAGAATTGTAGAATTGTAGAAGTTTAATGAGTTTTTAAATGTCACTTAATAAAAAAAATGATCTTTAATCAGACCTTTAATATTAAACACATGGACACCTCTAAAATAAGAGATAAAACTGTAAAATCACCCTCGAACGCTTGTGATTATAACAAAATAAACTGTTAGGAGTAGATTATGTCACAGTATTGATCACTATATTACATATACTACTGTTTACACAGAATTTGACCTAAAAATCTTTACATTCAGTAGATCTTTAGTTACAGTACACATCTGTGTTCCATCTATTTATGTCATTTTATTGATATTTTCAAACAAGCAGACATGTTGTCCAGTGGAGAGAAGGAACCTCTGGGACTTGGTGTTCAGGTCATAATCCTGTGTTTTTATAAAAGGGATTTCACAGCATTTCAATGTTTTAGGAGAGAAATTCAGAAAGGAAAACTCTTCACCAGATGATGAATCACCAGAGTAAGTGTGCCGGTGATGGAGGTCCAGCAGGTCTGTGGTCCATTCAGTGAGTAGATCTGAACATCTGGAACAAGCATCTACTGCAGAGAACCGATCAGACCAGCATGTGGACGTCAGATTATTGTTGAGGTTTTAAACGTGTCATCAGAGCGACATGACCACATCCAGGATGATCTCTGAGCATCACTGATGGTCGACGGAGGAACATTAAAGGAACGACTCCTGACGGTGCGTTTGAGTCCTCACAGTAAAACACAAAAACACTTTGACTCATTCAGTGGAAGAGTTCAGTTTATTCTGTCTGAATGGAGAAGACCAGGATCAGAAGGAGACCCGAAAGAAACCTTCAGTTAATGAATTTACCCACAGCCAGTGATGATTCTAAACTATCAGAGATGTTTCTGTAGATCTGGAGCAGCTTCTTCATGATGGAGATCTGACCAGCAGCTCTGATTCATGGTTTAGAGAGAATGAAGACCTGGATCTAAACCAGCAGCTGGACCTGAGGAAGGAAAATCTTTAGAAACCTGAATTAGAGGGTCCAACATGAGGCCCGTGGGCCAAAAGCGGTCCTCCAGAGGGTCCAACATGAGGCCCGTGGGCCAAAAGTGGTCCTCCAGAGGGTCCAACATGAGGCCCGTGGACCAAAAGTGGTCCTCCAGGGGGTCCAACATGAGGCCCGTGGACCAAAAGTGGTCCTCCAGAGGGTCCAACATGAGGCCCGTGGACCAAAAGTGGTCCTCCAGGGGGTCCAACATGAGGCCCGTGGGCCAAAAGCGGTCCTCCAGAGGGTCCAACATGAGGCCCGTGGACCAAAAGTGGTCCTCCAGAGGGTCCAACATGAGGCCCGTGGACCAAAAGTGGTCCTCCAGGGGGTCCAACATGAGGCCCGTGGTCCAAAAGTGGTCCTCCAGAGGGTCCAACATGAGGCCCGTGGACCAAAAGTGGTCCTCCAGAGGGTCCAACATGAGGCCTGTGGGCCAAAAGCGGTCCTCTAGAGGGTCCAATCCGGCCCTCAAAGTGTAAAAATGACAGAGAAGACATTAACTGCAGATTGTAAATTATTAAAACTATAAATTTAAAATCATTTCTAGACCATGACAAGCTGTTTAGATCATACAGTAAAATAGTAGATTGTTCTTTGTTCTTTTGTGTCTCATTTTTGTAATTTTTTGTTTGTTTTTTGTGGTTTTGATCCTCCAGTAAATCCTCAGTTCCAGGTGAATAAATGTTGTTTCTTTGCCAACACTCTGATCTGTAGGTTTTAATGTGGAAATGATCAACCAAATTTATTTTTCTTCATAAATTTCAGGTTGTTCATGATGCTTAGTAAAAAGATAATTCCTTGAATGTGAACATTTCTGCACTAAAACAAAGGAACCATTGGGAGCTGTGGTTCTTTATGGGTTATTCTGCTGTGGTTCTACTGGTTCTACTGGAGATCAGACTGGATGTGGAACCTGGACTAAGAAGAATATGACTTTCCTGCTCTAAAGCAAAGCTCCAGCTGAACTTCTTCACCACTGGGTGGACCTCCCACCTCCTCACCTCAGTAGCGAGCAGCCGAATTACTTTGAAAAGAGAACGTGTTCTAAAATGATTCTATTCATGTTCTCTGTGAGAGGAGAACCCAGTGCAGGTTGGAGAACCTTCACTGAGTCGACAGGTTTAAACGTAGAGACCAGCCGGATGCGATTCATGATGGTTTAACTCTGCATTATCTATTTTTGTCGTAGATTTATTACCAGAGCTGTACACCAGAACAGTAAACTAGGAATCAGTTTAGATGTTAGCTTCTACTTTGTATCATCTGTCTGATCATGTATGTATCAAATTGTGTGTTTTATGTTCCCTGTTCCCCTCCTCCTCTCTGCCTCCTTCCAGCAGCAGATGGTTCCCCCACATAAAGATCCAGGTTCTGCTCCAGGTTTCTTCCTGTTAAAGGCTGTTTTTCTGCCTCTGTCTCCTTATTTCTGCTCTGGGGGTTCATATGGGTTCTGGAAAGCTTCCGGAGACAATTTGACTGCAATTGGCGCTATATAAATAAAACTGAATTGAATTGCAGCCCTACAGCTAGACAGCATCTCCTGGACTCTGGGGACCAGGGGTCTCCTCCATCTTCCTGGTTCCTCAGTCTAGTTTGAAGAACCAACATCAGCTCAACAGCTGGATTTATGCATCAGGCAGAAGACTGAAAGAAGAGAAGGTTGGACTGCAGGGAAACATCTGGATGTTCATCATTCACTCACACCTCTGGAAGCTCCACCTGTCAGAGAAGGTCTGGAAGCTCCACCTGTCAGAGGAGATGTCTGAACACAAGACAAGAACCTCTTCTAAGGGAACCGTTTTGATTTACTAAAACGTAAACAGGAGTTGTGTAATTGAGATCTTTATCTCGGTAAATGAAGGATCTGGACGGTTCTCTAACCTGGTGCCACCTGAACCCTTGGACCAATCAGACAGCAGCTCCACAGGTCATACAAAACAACAGCTTTATTCACGTTTCAGTGTTTCCATCAGAACCCTGAAGAGCACCTGAACGCACCAACCCTCTGGACAAGACAGAAAAGGTCCGGTGTGGAATGCCGTGGTGCGTTCAGGAACGCCAGTCAGTCCACAAACATCCAGATGTTACTGCTGCAAACAAAACCTGAACCTCTGGAGCTGAACGGGTCACATCTGGACCACCGCTGCCTCCAACCTGCTCACCAGTTCACAGTCCATGAACGCACCACGGGGCCGCTGTCAGATCAGAGCCACAGAACCAGGTCTACCTGCTACAGGACCTACAGGACCTAGAGGACCTAGAGGACCAGGACCAGGGGCTGTTAATGACTGATAGAAGCGACCAACAGCAGTCTGACACCCAGAGTCCACATGCAGTCAGTTTGACTAACAGCAGGATGCTGAAGGACAGCGATGGGGGTATGTTCTGGTGGAACCCCAATAAACAGCCTGCAGTAGGTTCTACTTGGACCGTTCCTCAGAACAAAGGTTCAGGTTCCCTAAAACCTGAAGAAACTTAAGGGCTATGAATAATGGTGAGGAGGTCTGGAGGCTGCTGGTCCTGTTTCAGAGCATTCATTATTGTTACCATGGTAACAAAGGTTCTCGTACCTAAACAATGCCCTTCTTACTTACAGGAACCAGGATCTGTCCCTGGATCTGTTCCTTAAACCACGCCAGGTTCTATCTAGACGTCAGACACCATCAGCAACATGATGAGCAGGAAGAAGAAGGTCCGGTCTGCAGGTCCAACATGAGGACCATCTGGTCCGTTAATCCGTTCCAGGAACCAGCTGAAGAAGAAGAATTGTCTCCAGAAACAAACACCAATACAAAACTGGGCTAGAAAGAGGCCTCTACGCTACGCTTCAGTGTTTCAGGTCCTACGCTGAGAGGTCGCTGCTGTCGAAGCGTTCCTGGTTGTAGACCTCAGCGGACACCTTCCGTCCTCCGAACCAGCGCTGGTTCAGCGCCTGGATGGCTCGGTTCATCTCGGACGCCTCTGAAAACTCCACAAAGATCTTAACGATGACGTCTGCGTCATCCTCCTCGCCTTGACGCTCCTGGTAGATGATGACACGCTTCACCTGGCCGAACTTCCCGCACTCCTCGGTGACTTCACCCTCCAGGTCATCGTCGATGTCATCGGGTCCGACCATGTTCCTCAGGACCATGACGGTGGACTAGGAGACACAAGTCAGTCAGGTCAGATTCAACAGGTCAGACTCTGAAACTCTGCTATTCTCATTCACACCATCCTGAAGGACCTTTTTATTCCTAAAAGTCCATCTTTTATTTCAGTAAATTTAACAACAACCTTCAAGTTCTATCATCTCCAAGTCCATACAGAGTCCTGGGTCTTCCTGACAAACCAAGTTAATCAGTCATCTGGTTCTGGGATGGGATTTGGACCCTAGTCTACCTGCTGGACACATTGAGTTATATATTTCCATTTACTTGGATGGTACCTTCCAGTTCCACCGTGACTCTTCATGCCCAGATTCAGACAGAATCGCTCCATTAAAGTCATCATCAGATCATTCCCATACAGATGGTCCAGTGAGGACCTTCTCCAGCATCTAGTAGCTCAGCGGGCTACCATCCATTCCTCACCGACAGACAGGCACTGTCCTAAGGATCATCGGTGACCTCTCGTGGTTGTGTAAGAGCTCCAGTGGAGGTTCTACATAAACCGGGTCACTGTTCTGTAACGTGGTAAACATAGCAACAGTCTGTGTTGGTTCTCGGTCATGCTGCAACTAATGATTAATTTAATAATCGATTAATCGCTAGATTATTTTTTCGATAAATCGATGAATCGGATAAAAAAACATTTTTAATTTCCGTCTCTTTATTCAGAAATAGAAGATTTGGAATGAGAGCAAATAAGATGATTGTAGTGAAGTCTTTGTCTTCAACCATCAGAGGTCTCATGTCAGTGACGGTCATGGTGAGGATGCTCTCAGTCAGACAGCTGCTTTCTGTGGTGGACATGATGTCTTTCTATCATGAAACCTGTTAATGTGATTCATCCTGCCTCACTCCAACACAGACCAGTGTCTTCATTCAGATGTCAGATAATTAAAACTTGAGGCTTAATCTTTAAATTGTTAACACCCCCGTGTATCAGTTACATTTATTTAGAATACATTTAAACCATGCTTAAGCTGATTAAAGTGAAATAAAAATCATCTCTTACAGTCACACATGCCCTATCACTGTCATTCATCAGCTAACAAGCTAACGCTAGCATCAGACAAGCTAACAGGGAGACTGACATTACATTTCCTCACTTTAAAGTGAACAAACGCAGGATAATGCAGTGACTTAAAGTGTGTGTCCACTAGATTGCACACACCGCATGTGACAGTGGGTTTCCAGCTGCAATCAGGTGTGTTTACCTGGAGCTCATTTGCATAAAGTAGACTGGATTTTTACTTTATGCAAATTCGATGCAGCGTGTGGAGATCCCACACATCATGAAACTGTCCTCAAACGTCTAAACTAGCCGTCAGTGAAATAAAACAAGGACAGATTCAGCTGCTGCAGATTATTTCTCGCCTCAAATGCTTTCAGAAATACTTTTCACAGAAGTGTTTTTGAAATAATAGAGAAAGTTTGCCACCGAGCCACTGTGTTTATTGACTCATCTACCGGACGGTCAAGCTGAAAGCGCGGTCATGTGACCACATACTCACCCGCTAGTGACTGTCCGTCAGTGTGATTTTCAGATGCATGCATTGCGGCATGTTTTTTTTTTTGTGAAGCGTGAAATGCTTCCACACTTCTGAGGACTTTGGTCAAACAGTTTTCTCCGTGTCAGTCATGTTTCATTTGTTGAATTTATTCTTCCCTTGAAAACCCCGCCTCTGCTCTGCCTCCCCCTCGCTCTGTAGGTGAAGTAGACGGCTCTGTGACATGACGCATGAATCGTGCGACACAACGAAACGATAATGAAATTCGTTGCCGAAACTTTTAATAATTGATTGTTATCGATTTTGTCAGTTCGTTGTTGCAGCCCTAGTTCTTGGTCATACATGACATCATACTCTCTGGTGGCTCAGCAAAAGACCACGGGACTTCTTTTTGGTTCTTGACAAGGTTCCACCTCCATCCAGGATGGTTCCTCAGGTCCATCTCACTGCTGCCCCAAAATATCACTAAAACACATCTGGCATGACGAAGTGTTTGTGGTGGTGAAGCTGTCTGGGCAGATTTTCATTGTGGTTACCTGATAAATGGAATTACACAGCGTCTGCTCAGAGATGGACGTTAATGTTGAAGTGGTGCAGCATCTCTGAACAGAGGAGTGTCTACAACAAGTCCCAAGATTACTCCAGATACTTCACTGAGGAAACCTTTTAGATGAAGGTGAAACCTCTTCAAGAACCAAACAAGGATTATACTGTAGCACTTTAAGTTTATTTGAATCCAAATTAAGATTCTTTTCTAAACTAAACCAGGTAGTTATGGGACATAAACTGAACCAAACCACGAGAAAGACAGCGAGAGAATCAAAGGTCAAAACTAAAAGTAATAAAAATAAAACCAGAATTGTGGACTGAGGCTGATCTCAAACTCAAGTCTTCTTGGTCCGTGGACAAAGATGACTGGTCTGTGGTCTGGTCTGCGGTCTGGTCTGCGGTCTGGTCTGCGGTCTGGTCTGCGGTCTGGTCTGCGGTCTGGTCTGCGGTCTGGTCTGCGGTCTGGTCTGCGGTCTGGTCTACGGACTGGTCTGTGGACAAGGATGCTCTACGGACTAGTCTATGGTCCGGTCTACGGACTAGTCTATGGTCCGGTCTACGGACTAGTCTACAGTCTGGTCTATAAATTGGTCTACGGTCTGGTCTATGGTCTGGTCTGTGGACTGGTCTGTGGACAAGGATGCTCTATGGACTAGTCTATGGTCCGGTCTACGGACTAGTCTATGGTCCGGTCTACAGACTGGTCTACAGTCTGGTCTATAAATTGGTCTACGGTCTGGTCTATGGTCTGGTCTGTGGACTGGTCTGTGGACAAGGATGCTCTATGGACTAGTCTATGAACTGGTCTACGGTCTGGTCTACGAACTAGTCTATGGTCCGGTCTATGGACTGGTCTACGGTCTGGTCTGTGGACAAGGATGCTCTATGGACTGGTCTACGGTCTGGTCTACGGTCTGATCTACGGTCTGGTCTACGGTCTGTGGACTGGTCTGTCCACTGTTCCAGTGACATCTGAGGGTGCCACCAGAGTTCTCGTTACCTCCTGCTTGCGGAGCAGCTTCCTCATCACCATGTGTCTGGCACTGCTGCCGCTGATGCTCATGTGTTCCTGCTCGCTGAGCGGCTCCATGATGCTGTCCTGCTGGACCTCCTGACGCTCCTCCTCCTCCTCCTCCTTCCTCTTCAGCTCAGAACCGAAGGAGGCCGCCGGCGCCAGCGGAGTGGCCAGCACCGGGTTCACCAAACCCACCTGAGGCAGGCCGGTTCGGGCCGGGGTAACGCCTGAAAGACACCAAGCAGCAGGGACAGCCGGGTCAGACGGGCAGTGCCGAGCGGCTGCACAGAGCCGTCCAGTTCCACCGGAGCAGAAGAAGAACCTCCGGAGGACCGGACCGACCCCCGGCCTCTCCTACCCTCAGCTACACTTGGTGCACTGGTTTACTGCACCCGCCTGCACCAGACGGGTGGAGTCAGCACTGACAAGCTCAAACAGGTAATAACTCCACCTCGTAACAGGTGCAGTAAACCAGCGCACCCTCAGACTGTCAGCATCCTGAGGCTTCAGCATCGGTTCTTCCTCTAGAACCGTGTAGACTCATACTTACAGTTGGTGTAGAACAACCAGGAAACAGGATTTGGACTGAATCTGAGAGGATCAGAGGACGAACAAACCAAACACCCCCCCACACACAAATCACACAGCAGAGACTCACTGGCCAATAGGACTGAGGGGCTATGATTAAAGGGAGGGGCTACAAACAGTCGTCTTCACTGGTTGGTCAGTGTGGAGCAAAGGGGAGGGGCTAAGAGGCCACTGTCGTTGGGGGTCGAGGGGGGAGGGGGAAACA
The DNA here is from genome assembly GCF_021347895.1 of Acanthochromis polyacanthus. Lineage (NCBI taxonomy): Eukaryota > Metazoa > Chordata > Actinopteri > Pomacentridae > Acanthochromis > Acanthochromis polyacanthus. The sequence continues at coordinate 2,479,535 of NC_067121.1, read as the reverse complement.
GAGAGAGAGAAAAAGACAATAAAAGAGAAAATCTATTAGTGGAGACGCTTCAGACGCAGCAACACAAACAACAGCTGGGACTAAGGGAGCGCCTCCTGCTGGACGCCTCCTTCACTGCAGATTCTCATCTCACTGCTTTCCTGCTAAAACACAGCATCTTCCAGCTGAGACTTAAACTGAACAGAAGAGGAGGATGGTCACACCTGCTCACACCAAAGCACCACTTTCTTTGGTGCTCCTACAACCTTTACAGCCCTCCAGGTATTGAATATCTCCAGCCTCATAGATAAGGACTCATCTACCGGATCTACAGGATCATTTTGTTTACTGCCGTCACACAGGAGCCAGAAAAACAGAACAGTTTGTGTTCAGAAGGGTAGAAATGCTCATTTGGATAAATTTCCTGATCAAATATCAATCAATACCTGATTCATTGACAACTCAAACTGAGCCACAGAACATTTGTCTGGTTCCTGTATTACACAGGAAGAGGCTCCACCTGGAGGAACAGCAGAGTACTACAGCTGCTCTACGTTACATGACGACTTTATTCTGTAGGAAAGTTCATCTGCAGCTGCTGAATATTAAAGACTGACACTGGACTGGGGACAAAACTACTTTTAGGATATTAGGACGCTGCTTTTTCTGGTGGTAGAACTCTTAGTTCCATCAGTTTGTCTGTAGGAAGAAGTTCTACTGAAGAGCAGAGCATCAAAGCTTCACCTCTTGACTACATAGAACCCTAAACTGGCATGAGGTAAGTCCTGCAGGTGGAACACAGGTCCAGCTAGAACCCCTCATATGGGCTGATCTATGGACTAACCCCATCAACCTGAACCCATCTAGAGGTTCACGCTGATGAAGGTCATCACTTGATCCTGTAAACTGTAAAAACCAATCATCCAGCTGGTCCAGCCAGGATGACGGTGAGGATCTGATTATTTTATTATTATTCATCCTGTGGAACCTCTCGGTCTGGTTCTACTTTTACAGAACTGAAGAACCCAGTAATACCTGTAGGAACCACCAGGTTACAGATGGTGTAAAAATCTTTTTCAGTGACTTGAGAAAAAGAAATATTAGTTTCTCCTCGTCAGATATTGTGACAGAGCAGAGGATTGTGGGTCAGAAAAATGCTAAATCACTTTGCTTTTAGTATGAAGCTGCAATAAAAATTATTTTACTGTTACTTATTTTCTGGATGAGTCCATTAGCTGGAAATCTGGATCAGAACTTCCTCCAATGTCTTCCATAGTACCATTGATCAGTCCTGATTAGTGGAACTATGAATCCTTCTAGACCTCCTGATTAGTGGAACTATGACTCCTTCTAGACCTCCTGATTAGTGGAACTATGACTCCTTCTATACCTCTGATTAGTGGTTCTATGACTCCTTCTATACCTCTGATTAGTGGAACTATGACTCCTTCTAGACCTCCTGATTAGTGGAACTATGACTCCTTCTATACCTCTGATTAGTGGAACTATGACTCCTTCTATACCTCTGATTAGTGGTTCTATGACTCCTTCTATACCTCTGATTAGTGGAACTATGACTCCTTCTAGACCTCCTGATTAGTGGAACTATGACTCCTTCTATACCTCTGATTAGTGGAACTATGACTCCTTCTAGACCTCCTGATTAGTGGAACTATGACTCCTTCTAGACCTCCTGATTAGTGGAACTATGACTCCTCAGATGTTTCTCTTCCTCTGTTCAGTTCTTCTCCATGTGGACCATGATGCAGACACAGATAGACCCAGTCCAAAGGTCCAGGACTGAGGAAGCTGGAGTTTCTACTTTGTAAAGTTTGTTTCTGTTTATCAGAGGAAATACTCTGCTGTTCTTAAAGTAATCTGATTACTGAGGGGTGGTGTCGTTAAAATCATTTTATATTTCAGTGATATTACACAAACTGTCCTCTCTACTGTAATCAGGGCATCAGACGGATCCACATCACCTTCTAAAACACAGAGTCAGATTTCTTTAAAAGCTAAATCTTCTAGGTGTGTTCTGCTGAGGTCAGGTAATTGTCTACAGGTGAGCAGACTTGACTACCTGGAATTGATTTCAGCTATGATTGACTGCACCTGACTCTTCAGACAGAGGCTTTTGTATGATTTAACAGCACAGTGTTCTTCTTATTGGTGGGCGGGGTTGATATTTATGTGGGCGGGGCTTCAGCTGTTCCTACCTGTGATCACACCTGGAGCCTGGGCGGCCATGACAGCTTGAGGAAGTCCTCCCAGCTGCTGAGAGAGGAGCGCCGGTCCGGCCAGAGCTCCGAGCACCGATGCTCCCACCGCCTCCTGAACGCACCACCAGATAAAACACATTTAATATTGCAGAGAATACATAAATACTGCCAAAAATACATAAATACTGCAGAGAATATGTCAAATACTGCATAGAACACATAAATACTGAACAAAATACATCAAATACTGAATAAAATACATCAAATACTATTAAATAGCTTCAAACAGTGTAACAGTGAACTTTCCCCACTGTGGGATCAATAAAGTTTATCTTAAAACTGTGGAAAACATATCAAATGTAAATAAACTGTTAAAACTGACAGAAATAAATATAAAACTGCTGAAAATGAATGCAATACTGAATGAAATCTAGCACTACTGCAGGAAAAGGGGCGGAGCGTGTGCTTACCTGAGCGGTGATCTTGGCGGTGGCGGCGGCGGCGGCCACAGCGGCGGCGGCAGGAAGTCCTCCGGGGGCGGTCGGCGTGAGGAGGGGCATGGGCGGAGTCACAGCCTTCCCCACTCGCAAGTACTGCCCCCCCAGGTCAAATAGGTTCATGGAGGCCACGGCGTCCTGGGAGGACTGAGCCTTATCGTACTCTAGAACACAGAACCAGAGAACGCTGTCAGCAGGACGACCGGTCCGTCTGCAGCTCTAACAGCAGCAAACACTCATCCATCAGCAGACATGAAACTCATCTCCATGTTTCTGATACACGTCAGGCAGTCTGAGTCGTTTTAGCTAGAAAAACCCTCAGACAGCTCAGTCCTTGGATCATTTCTGACAGATGAAATCACCACAGAATGTGTCCATTTAATGGAGATGTACTCACAAACTAAATGACTTTAGCTGAGCACAGGCGTGTGTACGTTAGGTATGGCACACATGACCTTAACATGTAGCGGGAACTGATGGACTCAGAAACACCCCCACAGTTTAATCAGCTGTTCCTTGGATCATTTCTGATGGATAAGTCCTGATAAGTCCTCAGAGGTGCATTTGTAGTAGGATCACAATCAGCTGATGTAGTGTTCTCTGGTTGTCATGGTTACAGTGACACCATGTTGCTTTCTGGCAACGATACAGAAATCTTTAACTAATCCGAGGATCCAGACTATAAGCTGATCACTGCCAGAATCTGATCACCTGGTCCTTGTGTCATGTCGGAATACTGCAAAGGCCCTGGAATTCCTGAGCTGATCAAAACTCAGATAAGCTCTCCCTCTCCAGCACTGACCAACACCCATCTCTATAGGAGGATTGAGACATTTGTATTTCTGTAGGTTTTCATGGACAGAAGGATGGAGCTACCGTGAACATTTAAACCCCTGGAATAACTTCTTCTTTTTAAACGAAACAAAGAGACTGGAACTGAACTTAAAAACACTTGCCAAATTCATATTTCTATATGCATTTGGTTTTTCCAGATTTACCACAGTTACAGTGTTTCATCTATGACATATTCGAAAATCATATTTATGTGTCTTATAGAAGTCGATTAACCCCTTAAGCATCAATGTACCGCCGGCGGTACACCTACTAATTTGCATAGGAATTTCAAGAATGTCCGACGGCTGCAAACACAATTATACAAACACTATACACCGATGGAAAGCTTAGATTCTCATGAATCCGCCGGTATAAACCACTTTCAGATGTGATTACCACAGCGGGTGAGAAAAACACATTTGTCCGACAAACAACGAATATTCATCCATCCGTTCTCTATACACGGCTTCAATGCACACAGCGCGACTCACATTTCCGGGTTTATTATTACACACAGAAAAAAAGATTCCACAAAAAACGGCCATAATCCAACCTTTAGCCAGTAAACTATTTTGTCCAAAACATGTCCTGAAGTTGGAATAAAATCCACGAATCGGTCGTTTTCAAGGAAATGCACCTCGCGATGCGCGTCCAATATTCCCTGTATTTTTCGTAATTTTTTTTATTTAAAAATAGAATATTAGCGATTTTTTTGTACTGAAAACGGCTGGAATTGACTGAAGCTTAAAGGGTTAATTAATTTGTGATGTTCAATCATTTCTTCCCCAGGATACTATGGTTTGGAATGAATTCCAGTATGAACCTCTGAATTTCCTCTCCATGTAGGTTGAATGATGACCATTGTATTTACCTGTTACCAAATCTCTGACTTGTTGTTATATTCTCACTGTGATACATATTTTTAATGTCATAAACATAAACACATAGTTATGAATGAAATAATTCACATCATATGAACGTATGTATTAATCTACACATTTTTCTCTTTCACACAACTGAATGTGGAGAGATAGACAGATCGCGTTTTAATCGTTTAATATTCCAATGTTTTAATTCCTTCTGGAGTAGTTTTCCATCTCTCCTCTTTGAGACAAAGGAAGGGGTCATGTTACCACCCAGAGATTCACGCCGAAGCTTCCCTCTGCCTTGGGGTCCTCCCATGGTCCCTTTGGCCTGATATAAGCCTAAGCAGCCCCCACCTTCGCTCTCTTACCCGCTCTTACCCGCTCTTACCCGCTCTTCTCTTTCGTCACTACCTGAAGGAATCCATGACAGAGATTCCCATTATTTTACCTAAAGCGCGTTTTTCCTATCTTTGAAATTCCCTCACCATCTAAGTTTGTTAACTCTTTATCTCTTAATATTTTTGTAACTTAAGGAGACATTTTGCTCACGTTAAGCCAAATTTTATTCGTTTAATCGGGAGAACCGATTCAGAACCAGCATTTATTTCCTCTTAATTTTGACAGTTTTTCATCAAACATCCGTTTTTCTTGGCTAAGACTGAGAGCCATCATTTTCTTAAATCAAGCGGCATTAAACCCGGCACCATTCAGCTGAGACCTCCGGAGATCTGTTGGACCAGGTCCATTTGTACAGAATCGATCAACCCGTGGCAGGACATCCAAGCGTGGCCATAATGACGACGCACCGCTCCGAACCTGCAGGTCCAGACCGTGTGCTGCGAATCTGAAGGCCCGCAAGTCCCAGCCCCATGACGGTTCACTTCAATAACTCCAGCTGAGTTTGCTCTGATTCCATTCTATGGGTGATGTACTAACCGCTTGGTCATTTAATTCATTTAACCAATTTATTCTTTTACAAATTATTAGAATTCTTAATCCAAATTACCGGTTACCTCGTCAGGTTACACACGTGGACAAAATTGTTGGTACCCCTCAGTTAAAGAAGGAAAAACCCACAATTCTCACTGAAATCACTTGAAACTCACAAAAGTAACAATAAATAAAAATTTATTGAAAATTAAATAATGAAAAACAGCCATTACTCTTGAATTGTTGATTAACATAATTATTTAAAAAAACAAACTAATGAAACAGGCCTGGACAAAAATGATGGTACCTCTATAAAAGATTGAAAACTATTTGACCAGAGTGACATGATTAACTCAGGTGTGTCATTTAATTGACATCACAGGTGTTTCCAAACTCATAATCAGTCAGTCTGCCTATTTAAAGGGAGACAAGTAGTCACCCTGCTGTTTGGTGAAAAGGTGTGTACCACACTGAACATGGACAACAGAAAGCGAAGGAGAGAATTGTCCCAGGACATCCGAAAAAAAATGATAGACAAACATCTTAAAGGTAAAGGCTATAAGACCATCTCTAAACAGCTTGAAGTTCCTGTGACAACAGTGGCTCATATTATTCAGAAGTTCAAGACCCACGGGACAGTAGCCAACCTCCCTGGACGTGGCCGCAAGAGGAAAATTGATGAGAAATTGAAGAGACGGATCGTTGGAATTGTATCCAAAGAGCCCAGAGCAACCTCCAAAGAAATTAAAGGTGAACTCCAAGGCCAAGGTACATCAGTGTCAGATCGCACCATTCGTCGTTGTTTGAGCCAAAGTGGACTTCATGGGAGACGACCAAGGAGGACACCACTGCTGGAAAAAACTCATAAAAAAGCCAGACTGGAATTTGCAAAAATGCATGTTGACAAGCCACAAAGCTTCTGGGAGAATGTCCTTTGGACAGATGAGACCAAACTGGAGCTTTTTGGTAAGGCACATCAACTCTATGTTCATAGACTCAAAAACCAAGCATACGAAGAAAAGAACACTGTCCCTACGGTGAAACATGGAGGAGGCTCAGTAATGTTTTGGGGCTGCTTTGCTGCATCTGGCACAGGGTGTCTTGAAAGTGTGCAAGGTACGATGAAATCTGAAGACTATCAAGGCATTCTGGAGAGAAATGTGCTGCCTAGTGTCAGAAAGCTTGGTCTCAGTCGCAGGTCATGGGTCTTCCAACAGGACAACCATCCAAAACACACAGCCAAAAACACCCAAGAATGGCTGAGAGAAAAGCGTTGGACTATTCTAAAGTGGCCTTCTATGAGCCCAGATCTGAATCCCATTGAACATATGTGGAAGGAGCTGAAACATGCCATTTGGAGAAGACACCCATCAAACCTGAGACAACTGGAGCTGTTTGCTCATGAGGAGTGGGCCAAAATACCTGTTGACAGCTGCAGAACGCTCATTGACAAATACAGAAATCGTTTAATTGCAGTGATTGCCTCAAAAGGTTGTGCAACAAAATATTAAGTTATGGGTACCATCATTTTTGTCCAGCCCTGTTTCATTAGTTTGTTTTTTTTAAATAATTATGTTAATCAACAATTCAAAAGTGATGGCTGATTTTGATTATTTAATTTTCAATAAATTTTTATTTATTGTTACTTTTGTGAGTTTCAAGTGATTTCAGTGAGAATTGTGGGTTTTTCCTTCTTTAACTGAGGGGTACCAACAATTTTGTCCACGTGTGTAGCTCTGGCTAATCCTCACCATATTTCCTTCTCTCTCACACACCACACACACACCCCCACATTCCACACATGCACACACACACACACACACACACACACCATATCTACATTGTACATAGTTCACTTGTCATTATTTTCATAGAATAGTTAATAAAGACCTCATTTTAGATCAAACTACAGTCTTGTGTTTCTTTGTGTAGAATGTGGTCAATTTAATCGAGGATTCAAGACTTTTTGATCTGAGATTGATCAAAATTTTTATGAATGTTAATTTTTTTATTAAAGTTTATTATTTCCCTAGGTGTCTAGGGTGGTGCCCCAATTATTGATAACGAGAGCTATAAATCATAACGTAGTACCCCGACATTCATTTCTGACCTTCCCTGAAAACTTCATCCAAATCCGTTGGTCCAATTCTCAGTAAAGATGCAGACGGACAGCTGACTGTAAAATAACGATATTTTCTGGTTTCTCCGTAGTAAACTGAAGATCTTTAGATTAAACCAGACATTTGAAGAATAAACAATGCAAGGTATTAACTATTATTATTACTAATAATAATAGAATTAATTAGTATAATTAATTAGTATTACTACTATAATGATTAATTATTATTGTTGTTGGTAATGAATCATCTGCAGCTCCTCTGAACATCAAACACTGATTTTTTTTGACCATCTCGCTGAAGTTCTGCATCAGTTTGTGTCAAAGTCTGAACTCCACTAAGAGCTGAAGTCCTCTTTCTGTCTTCTAACTCTGGAGGAGGACCTGAAGCCTCTATGGAGCTTCAGCAGCTTCTTCCAGACATCAGAGGAGTCTGATTCCTGGACCAGAACTCCAAACAGACAGCTGGACTCACCGATGAAGCCGTAGCCTTTGTGTCTGCCGGTGGTCGGCTCTCGAGCCAGCATGCAGGACTTGATCCTCCCGAAGGCCTCGAAGACGCTCTTGATGTCGTCGTCAGAGAGGTCGGGATGAACTGACGCCACGTAGATCCGGTTGAAGGCTCGAGCTTCCTCTGCCAGCTGGTCGATGATGGGCTGAGCCTGGCCGATGTTGCTGGGCCTCCCCACCTGGCAGACGACGACGAGGGAAAAGAATAACGACGCCATCAGAACACCATCAGAACACCATCAGAATACCAACAGAACACCATCAGAACACCATCAGAACACCATCAGAACACCATCATGACACCAACAGAACACCATCAGAACACCATCAGAACACCAACAGAACACCATCAGAACACCATCAGAACACCAACAGAACACCATCAGAACATCAACAGAACACCATCAGAACACCAACAGAACACCATCAGAACACCAACAGAACACCAACAGAACACCATCAGAACATCAACAGAACACCATCAGAACACCAACAGAACACCAACAGAACACCAACAGAACACCAACAGAACACCATCAGAACACCATCAGAACACCAACAGAACACCAACAGAACACCATCAGAACACCAACAGAACACCATCAGAACACCATCATGACACCAACAGAACACCATCAGAACACCATCAGAACATCAACAGAACACCAACAGAACACCATCAGAACACCAACAGAACACCATCAGAACACCAACAGAACACCATCAGAACACCAACAGAACACCATCAGAACACCATCAGAACACCATCATGACACCAACAGAACACCATCAGAACACCATCAGAACATCAACAGAACACCAACAGAACACCATCAGAACACCAACAGAACACCATCAGAACACCAACAGAACACCATCAGAACACCATCAGAACACCATCAGAACACCATCAGAACACCAACAGAACACCATCAGAACACCATCAGAACACCATCATGACACCAACAGAACACCATCAGAACACCATCAGAACATCAACAGAACACCAACAGAACACCATCAGAACACCAACAGAACACCATCAGAACACCAACAGAACACCATCAGAACACCATCAGAACACCATCAGAACACCAACAGAACACCATCAGAACACCAACAGAACACCATCAGAACACCATCAGAACACCATCAGAACACCAACAGAACACCAACAGAACACCATCAGAACACCAACAGAACACCATCAGAACACCAACAGAACACCATCAGAACACCATCAGAACACCATCATGACACCAACAGAACACCATCAGAACACCATCAGAACATCAACAGAACACCAACAGAACACCATCATGACACCAACAGAACACCATCAGAACATCAACAGAACACCAACAGAACACCATCAGAACATCATCAGAACACCATCATGACACCAACAGAACACCATCAGAACACCAACAGAACATCATCGGAACAACATCGGAACACCAACAGAACATCAACAGAACACCATCAGAACACCATCAGAACATCATCAGAACATCATCAGAACATCATCAGAACATCATCATGACAGAGCTCTGCCGGGTCACCTTGATGTTTCTTCCTCCCAGCACCACAGAGTTCATCTGCTCCAGAGCCAGCTGAGCTGCTTCTGGCATCTCGTACTCCACGAAGGCAAAACCCTGCAGAGAACAACCAGACGGTCAGACCTGGATGGAAGGAGAACCACAGGAGAACCACAAGAGAACCAAAGGAGAACAACCACAGGCAGGATACCTGGGATGGTCACTGTGTGTTACTGCATGTGTATTATTGTGTGTTACTGCATGTTACAGTGTGTTACTGCTTGTTACAGTGTCTTACTGTGTGTTACTGCGTGTTACAGTATGTTACAGTGTGTTACTGCGTGTTACAGTATGTTACTGTGTGTTACTGCGTGTTACCTTGTGTTTCATGGTCACTGAGTCCCAGGACATGTCGATGCTCTTGATTGGTCCAAACGGGGCGAAGGCCTGTCTGATGGTGTCCTCTCCCAGCTCGTAGTAGATGGAACCCACGTAAACCCGACACATGATGGCCAGAGCTCTCTGCCGCTGTGCTGCCACCTCCACAACACACAGGAATGATGGGAAAATCAACACGTCTGTCCTCTCAGCCCAATCAGACCCATCATGTATGACAGTTAGTACCTAGACTGAAGGTAGAAACGCTGTAATCTCAAACAGGAAGTGATCCGCTGATCATCAAACACCGAATGAAACACCAGTCCAAGTTCTAAAGTTTTTGTGGGGTGAAGACAGAGTGAAGACTAGGGATGGGACGGTTTATGAAACCGACCCGAACCGTTCAGGACGGCTGTCTCGGTTCGGGGCGCATGCGTACCGTTCGGTTCATACTCATGCTCAACTTTGGGTGTGTCCCGGGAAATCAATTGAAGAGAAGGTGCGAACATGGCGAGCGGAGAAGACTTGGAGCTGGAAGATGCGTCAGCAGCGTTATATAGGTCTGGTGTGTGGGACCACTTTGCATTCAGGGTGACCCACGAAAGCGGTAAGAAAGTTGTGGACAAAAGCGCGACAGTGTGCAAGCACTGTGCAACGCGTGTCACTTACGCTAGCGGAAACACATCTAACATGTCGGCTCATCTGCGGAGACATCACCCCACAGTGACATGCAGCGCAAGCAGGAGGGGTGGAGAGCTAGGCAAGGAGTCGGCCAGGGCTGCACAAACTCTCCTCCCCGCGGCTTTTAAACAAATGTACAAAGACCAGTCAGACAAGACTATGAGGGGCCGTACAAGACTTAATTCATTCTCGTCCTCTCACACACATACATTCTTCTTTCACATACATATATTTTAATATTCACGCACACACACATTCTGCTTTCACATACATACATTTTCACTCATGCACACACATACATTCTCCTCTCACATGCATATATTGTCACACTTGCACGTACATACATTCTCCTTTCACATTCACACATTCTCCTAAATAAATAGACATATATGTATATGTACAAAGAAAATATATGCATGAAAGAGAAGAATGTATGTATGTAAGAGGAGAATGTAGGTGTGTGAGAGGAGAATGTATGTATGTGCGAGAGAGAATAGTGGAAAAGGAAGTAAGTATAGTGGAAAAGGAAGTCCATCGTTTTTTGCGCTGTGATTGGCTGAAAAGCTCAAGTGGGCGGTGGTGTTCAGGTAACGGTTACCATGGCAGGTGGAGAGGAGTCCCGAGCGCTTCAGCAAGCCATTAGGGTTTTAAGAAACATTTTGTCATCCCCAGAAACGGTCACATATTATCGTCATCGCTTGAGCAGCAGGCGACAGGTTTATCTGCACCAAACTTTACTCACAGCACTGTGGAAAGTGAGATGAGACAACTTTTCAGACCTGCAAACTTCCAAGTCGCTGCAGCGGGACAAGCAGCTAACGCTAACGCTACACGTAATCCTCCAGTTCGGCCTTGTGTAGCGTTAGCGTTAGCTGCTTGTCCCGCTGCAGCGACTTGGAAGTTTGCAGGTCTGAAAAGTTGTCTCATCTCACTTTCCACAGTGCTGTGAGTAAAGTTTGGTGCAGATAAACCTGTCGCCTGCTGCTCAAGCGATGACGATAATATGTGACCGTTTCTGGGGATGACAAAATGTTTCTTAAAACCCCAATGGCTTGCTGAAGCGCTCGGGACTCCTCTCCACCTGCCATGGTAACCGCTACCTGAACATCACCGCCCACTTGAGCTTTTCAGCCAATCACAGCGCAAAAAACGATGGACTTCCTTTTCCACTATACTTACTTCCTTTTCCACTATTCTCTCTCGCACATACATACATTCTCCTCTCACACACCTACATTCTCCTCTTACATACATACATTCTTCTCTTTCATGCATATATTTTCTTTGTACATATACATATATGTCTATTTATTTAGGAGAATGTGTGAATGTGAAAGGAGAATGTATGTACGTGCAAGTGTGACAATATATGCATGTGAGAGGAGAATGTATGTATGTGCATGAGTGAAAATGTATGTATGTGAAAGCAGAATGTGTGTGTGCGTGAATATTAAAATATATGTATGTGAAAGAAGAATGTATGTGTGTGCAAGGAAAATATATGTGTGTGAAAGGAGAATGTATGTATGTGAAAGGAGAATGTATGTGAGTATGAGAGAAAATATATGTGTGTGAAAGGAGAATGTATGTATGTGAAAGGAGAATGTATGTATGTGAAAGGAGAATGTATGTATGTGAAAGGAGAATGTATGTGAGTATGAGAGAAAATATATGTGTGTGAAAGGAGAATGTATGTGAGTATGAGAGAAAATATATGTGTGTGAAAGGAGAATGTATGTATGTGAAAGGAGAATGTATGTATGTGAAAGGAGAATGTATGTATGTGAAAGAAGAATGTATGTGAGTATGAGAGAAAATATATGTGTGTGAAAGGAGAATGTATGTGAGTATGAGAGAAAATATATGTGTGTGAAAGGAGAATGTATGTGAGTATGAGAGAAAATATATGTGTGTGAAAGGAGAATGTATGTATGTGAAAGGAGAATGTATGTATGTGAAAGGAGAATGTATGTGTGTGAGAGGAGAATGTATGTATGTGAAAGGACAATGTATGCGTGTGAGAGGAGAATGTATGTGTGTAAGAGAGTGAAAATATATGTGTGTGAGAGGACGAGAATGAATTAAGTCTTGTACGGCCCCTCATACAAGACGAAAGGGATAACGAAAGCACTGGGGTGTTTCATCACTCAAGACATGCAACCTTTTGCCGTGGTTGAGGGTGCGGGATTTCAGTGCATGATAAAGGCACTCGAGCCGCGATATAAAATCCCCTCCCGCAAACACTTCAGCTGAAGAGAATAGAATGAGCAGAGCTGTGTGAGGGAGTGCAGTAGAGTGCATTATCTGTTAAGTTTGGTTTATGCTGCATTTTATATTATTGACCTCTTCATTTGGATTATTTATTTTATGTTACCTGAGATAACACAGTGACACTTTAAGTTTGATAAACATTCCAGCCTCATTTGTTTGATTGTATTTCAAATACTGCACTTTAATTTCAAGTGGTTAGTGTTCGAAGAAAATGTTATCTTTGTGGTGATTTCAAAGGAACCTAAGTATGATAGGGCTTATGCTTTACATTGACGGTATAATCTGAGTTGTAAAAACAGCAATGTAAAGTTCTTTCATATTATGCACAAATTCAACCGTCTGACTTGAAAGATTCTTTTTTGTTTAGATATATTGTTTTCCAAATAAATGAAAAGCGTGTTGGAACTACCAATGTCTCAGCTTTCAGGGCCAGAATCTCACTTCCCTTTAACCTAAGACTGTCACAATAATGTATCAAATGTCAGGCTGCCTCATTCTTTAAGTTTTAACATTACTATAAAGACATAATTGACTTTTGAAACAATTAATGTGTACCGAACCGAACCGAAAACCGTGACCACAAAACCGTGATATGAACCGAACCGTGTATTTTGTGAACCGTCCCACCCCTAGTGAAGACAGGGTAAAGACGAGGTGATGATGGGAAATGGGGTGAAGATGGAGTGAAGATGGAGTGATGATGGGGTGAAGATCGGGAGAAAAGTGGGGTGATGATTGGGGTGATGACGGGGTGAAGACGGGGTGAAGACGGGGTGAAGACGGGGTGAAGACGGGGTGAAGACGGGGTGAGGATGGAGTTAGGGATGAAGTGTCTACTGGCAGGAGAACAGAGACTCACCGACTGCAGAGGAGACAGAGCGTCTCCTAAACCCATGGTCAGAGACGCCATCTGAGACAAAAGAAGAGCACCTTAATGAAGCAGCGGCAGGTTTCCATCCAGCACGTGGCGCTAATAAACTGATCTACAACACGCAAACCTGATTACACACACGACATGCAGCAGCGACACGTATGACATGAATAATAATGCAGAAGTTATGAAATTGAAGCTCAAACTGAAGAATTCTGTAGATTCACATTTAAATGAGACAAACTTCAGCTTTCTGTCGATCAAACGAACATTTTACTGATTCATCAATTAATCTGATCATTGATGAATCAGTAAAATGCTGCTTCATTTTATTTTACGGTATTTGAACAAAATATAAAAATTAGAAAACATCACAACAGTGTCCATGCTAAATGCTCTGTGCAGTTGTGAGGAGGAGGTTCTCTGAGCCGGATCGGAACAGATCCAGTCTGTGGCTGAACCCTGGACTCCATGGAAGAGGAGAGAGGAGGGCTCTGGACAAACTACCATCATCAGAACCTCCTCCCAGCCTCTGCATCAGACTGAACTCCTTCAGAAGCTCCTTCAGGAACAGACTGTTCCACCCTAAGAAGCAGCGTTTCTGCAGCTCCTTCATTCCAGCGGTCAGACTGTTCAACGCTGCATCACAAACGTCACTGCTTCCTGTTTATTGCTGCACTTTGTCCTAATTTACACTCATCCACCTGTTTCTGTGCAGTAACTGATCCTCATCCTCTTGTCTTTAGTCTCCTACAGAGGATGAAATAAAGCAGTCATCTCTATTCTCTGATTGCTGCACTGAGTTCTTTTTATTTATTCTTGCTCTATCTTTATACTTTGGAGCGGTGAACTTTCCCCACTGTGGGATCAGGAAAGTTGATTGTCAGTTTGATGCCATCAAACATCTCAACCAATCACAGCAGCTCTACTTTCCTCCAGTCAGCTGATGAACAACGTGAACAAAAGCTGGAGGATGGGTTCCTCTGGACGTTCTCCAGGTGTGTTACCTGCAGGCTGCTGAGCTGCTGCTGCTGAGCCAGAGTCTGTTTGACCAGAACGCTCTTGATGCTCTGCTCCATGGCGTACTTCTTGGCCTGCAGCAGGAGACAGCCAATCACAGCTCAGCGTACACAGAAACACGACCAATCACAGCTCAGCGTACACAGAAACACGACCAATCACAGCTCAGCATACACAGAAACACGACCAATCACAGCTCAGTAAACACAGAAACACGACCAATCACAGCTCAGTAAACACAGAAACACGACCAATCACAGCTCAGTAAACACAGAAACACGACCAATCACAGCTCAGCATACACAGAAACACGACCAATCACAGCTCAGTAAACACAGAAACACGACCAATCACAGCTCAGCGTACACAGAAACACGACCAATCACAGCTCAGCAAACACAGAAACACGACCAATCACAGCTCAGCATACACAGAAACACGACCAATCACAGCTCAGCAAACACAGAAACACGACCAATCACAGCTCAGCATACACAGAAACACGACCAATCACAGCTCAGCATACACAGAAACACGACCAATCACAGCTCAGCATACACAGAAACACGACCAATCACAGCTCAGTAAACACAGAAACACGACCAATCACAGCTCAGCAAACACAGAAACACGACCAATCACAGCTCAGCATACACAGAAACACGACCAATCACAGCTCAGTAAACACAGAAACACGACCAATCAAACACGACCAATCACAGCTCAGCGTACACAGAAACACGACCAATCACAGCTCAGCATACACAGAAACACGACCAATCACAGCTCAGCAAACACAGAAACACGACCAATCACAGCTCAGCATACACAGAAACACGACCAATCACAGCTCAGCGTACACAGAAACACGACCAATCACAGCTCAGTAAACACAGAAACACGACCAATCACAGCTCAGCATACACAGAAACACGACCAATCACAGCTCAGCGTACACAGAAACACGACCAATCACAGCTCAGTAAACACAGAAACACGACCAATCACAGCTCAGTAAACACAGAAACACGACCAATCACAGCTCAGTAAACACAGAAACACGACCAATCACAGCTCAGCATACACAGAAACACGACCAATCACAGCTCAGCAAACACAGAAACACGACCAATGACAGCTCAGCAAACACAGAAACACGACCAATCACAGCTCAGCATACACAGAAACACGACCAATCACAGCTCAGTAAACACAGAAACACGACCAATCACAGCTCAGTAAACACAGAAACACGACCAATCACAGCTCAGCGTACACAGAAACACGACCAATCACAGCTCAGCGTACACAGAAACACGACCAATCACAGCTCAGCGTACACAGAAACACGACCAATCAAACACGACCAATCACAGCTCAGCAAACACAGAAACACGACCAATCACAGCTCAGTAAACACAGAAACACGACCAATCACAGCTCAGCGTACACAGAAACACGACCAATCACAGCTCAGCGTACACAGAAACACGACCAATCACAGCTCAGCGTACACAGAAACACGACCAATCACAGCTCAGCGTACACAGAAACACGACCAATCACAGCTCAGCGTACACAGAAACACGACCAATCACAGCTCAGTAAACACAGAAACACGACCAATCACAGCTCAGCATACACAGAAACACGACCAATCACAGCTCAGCATACACAGAAACACGACCAATCACAGCTCAGCATACACAGAAACACGACCAATCACAGCTCAGCATACACAGAAACACGACCAATCACAGCTCAGTAAACACAGAAACACGACCAATCACAGCTCAGTAAACACAGAAACACGACCAATCACAGCTCAGTAAACACAGAAACACGACCAATCACAGCTCAGCGTACACAGAAACACGACCAATCACAGCTCAGCGTACACAGAAACACGACCAATCACAGCTCAGTAAACACAGAAACACGACCAATCACAGCTCAGTAAACACAGAAACACGACCAATCACAGCTCAGTAAACACAGAAACACGACCAATCACAGCTCAGCGTACACAGAAACACGACCAATCACAGCTCAGCGTACACAGAAACACGACCAATCACAGCTCAGTAAACACAGAAACACGACCAATCACAGCTCAGCGTACACAGAAACACGACCAATCACAGCTCAGTAAACACAGAAACACACACTTCGTGGTGTTGGTGTATTTTACCTTCTGCAGCGCCTCCTGCTGGTTGGGGGTGAGCGGCGGCAGGCCCAGCTTAGTGGTGGAACCGTTCTCCATGATGAGAGCCGGACCTCCCTGTTCGAACCAGGAGAACCAAACACACACAGCTGAAGATCTACACACAGACATACTACATACACATTAAATATATGTTAAATACACACTAAATACACACCACCGTTCAACAGGCTGGGGTCCCTTAGAAATGTCCTTATTGTTGAATGAAACTCAGTTTTTCCACTGATAGATAACATTAAATGAATGATAAATCCAGTGTAGACATAATTAATGTGGTAAATGACTATTGTATCTGTAAACAGCTGATTTTTAATGGAATATCTCCATAGGGGTACAGAGGAACATTTCCAGCAACCATCACTCCTGTGTTCTAATGCTACATTGTGTTAGCTAATGGTGCTGAAAGGCTCACTGATGATTAGAAAACCCTTGTACAGTTATGTTAGCACATGGATAAAAGCGGGAGTTTTCATGGAGAACATGGGATTGTCTGGATGACCCCAAACTTTTGAACAGTAGTGTAAGTATAGATAATATGGGTGTTGTGTGTGTGTGTATGTGTGTATATATATATATATATATATATATATATATATATATATATATACACACACACACACACACCATACAAATAACATATCCTCATATATACATCTACTGTGTGTGACTGTTTTGGACTAACTGATTTTTCCAAACTTATCCGATTAATTGGATGTCGCTGAAGACAGATATGATGAAATACTAAAATCCTTTGAAGACGTTCGTGTGTCTCAGCTTCAATAAAACTTTAACATCTCATGTTTCTGAGGCATTTCATTGACTAAAGGAATAAAATCTTTCATTTCTGCCTCTTCTTACTGAATCCTGTTATTGACAAGCTGGTTTTATTTCTACCATATTTGATGAAAGGCTGCAGGCTGTCAGATCTGATCAATCACCTATAATCACTGATCGATCTTCAAGGGTCCATCAGGTGTTCCACAGCTCGCTTAACATCAGTTAGCAGACCCGTCCAGAACTTCTGTGTTGTTAGCATTAGCTAGCATTAGCTCAACTGCTAAATGATCGGCCTTTTCCTCCTCTATCGATCAGTCTGATCGGGTTTAATCGTGTTTGTGGTCTGAAGACGATTTTCTGAAAAACAGCTTCCTGTTGTTAGCATTAGCTTAGCATCTTTCCCTTAGTAAGTGGAGCTCCATACCGCAGAAACGGCCGCCGCCATCCGGCTCCAGCTGCCCGCCTCTCCTCTCCAGCTGCCCGCCTCTCCTCTCCGGCTGCCCGCCTCTCCTCTGCTTCTCTCTGAGCTGCTCTCAGTCCGGAGTTTGGCTTCAATCTGTCGGATGTGTCTGAGCTTTGAGTCCCAGAAGACAGGCGACACTTCTTCTTCTTCTTCTTCTTCTTCCTCTTCTCCGTCAGTGAATTAAGCATCATTAGCGCCACCAGCTGGTCGGAGTTTGGATCACAGGACTGAATTCACTGTGGAGTCACAGGAGTGCCACAATAAAGATAAATCTGCTAAAATTAAGAAAGTAAATGTGTAAATTTAAAGAGTAATAAATAAATAAATAAACATGGAAATATAAAGGTACATTTTGTCTTTGCTGTTACTTGATGGACTGAGCTACCAATCAAATGTCTCTGGGCGGAGCTTCCTGTCCAGGTGAGCAGTCCACACCTGATCATAGGATTCCTGCCACAAACATATGTCTATGGCTGAATCCCAAACCGCCCCCTACACACTATCCCTACACACTATCCCTACTCACTACCCCTCCGTTTGCACGTTCCCGCGGAGGGTCCTCCATATTAAGGGCCGTCCCAAACCGCGTAGTGCGGAGGGAGAGTGGACTGTTCAGCCCTTAAATAGCGAGTCTGCATCGATGCTCACTCTGGACAACTTTTTCAGGAAGTGCAACGTCGAAATGGAGGAGGAAACAACATATCGATGTAAGTTCCACATGCGTCCTTTATTTCTCCCACGCCTTTTTCACACTGACAGAACATCACAAAAAGAGTGGTGTAAAAATATAAATCAAAAGAAACAAATCTTCTTTTCTGCTGATGTTTAATTGTGCACCCCCTGACACCTTAAAATTTGAACACAACTGACAGAATTCATTTATTCATTTGTTGGATTTGAAATGCCAGATAATAGGATTGGAAAACATGTGAGTGAAAAAAAAGTGGGATGCTTTCATCTTCTGGAAGCAGCAGCGATCCTTGTTAGTTGCAACCTGTGCCACAGCACTACAGCCATGACAGTAGGCGTCTTTGTGTTACCATGGCGATAACGTCTTCCGTTTTCCGGTGAGGCGACAGGGCATCCCATTCCTGACGATCGTATTTATACCCTCCCCTTCAGTAATAGGTGCCCTCCACAGCTGCGAGTGTGACTTCTTTTGGAGTGACACTCGGTAGTGGAGGGGGAGTGTGTAGGGGGGGTTTGGGATTCAGCCTGTGATTCCTGCTAGCTCCTAACACGTTTAAAGGGAAGTGACGTCACCATGGCGCTGAGAGGAAGAGCACACCACAGACTGTATATAAAGATTATTTATTCATTTATTTATATTTTTATATATTTAAATATTTTTATTTCCTTATTTCATAACAGATTTATCTTTTACTGTGGCACTCCTGTGACTCCATAATTTACAGTGTTCATAAAAACAAATCAATAAGCAATAGATTAGTAACTCAGATCTCCAGTCTGATTTCATCTGAGGGAGAAGATGAGCAGAGACAGATCAGTGATGATTCCTGCAGCTCTAATGAAGGCTGGAACTCTCACTGATCACTTATTAACATTAATATTCTGCAGACGTCATGTATGTTCTGCTCATGGTTCTGGGCTGTCAGGTGGTTGTGGTTCCATCCATCAGCTCCAGGTGAGTCTGCAGGTGAACATCTGGAACTAGTTGAGGTTCTACAGACCCTGAAGCAGTTTCCTCTGGAACACCTAAAGGTCCAGCAGGTAGAAGTCCAGGAACCCGGAGTTCAACCACCAACTGGATGGAGCTCAGTGTGAAGTCAGCGTGTGGACATCTGTCTGTAGATGTTATTGATCAGATGGAGTGGACATGTATTGATCTGTCTGTAGATGTTATTGATCAGATGGAGTGGGGCATGTATTGATCTGTCTGTAGATGTTATTGATCAGATGGAGTGGACATGTATTGATCTGTCTGTAGATGTTATTGATCAGATGGAGTGGACATGTATTGATCTGTCTGTAGATGTTATTGATCAGATGGAGTGGACATGTATTGGTCTGTCTGTAGATGTTATTGATCAGTGGAACAGTTCTAACCTGTATCTCTCTGAACTTTAAATGATTGCTTTTAATCCATCTGTTTTGAAACTGAACGGCTTCTCGTGATCTGATCATTTCTATGTCTTGAAATGATTGACAGGTTATTTATTGATTTTGTCACAGTTTATTAGATGCTGTGATCCTGGAACACATTTACATGTTATTGATTTCCATTATTTCATGTTTACAGCAGGCTAGCAACAACCGATCGATCACTAATCAATATCTGATCAGCACGGACTGGGCTGTCGCCTTTGCAGCGCGGTTACCACGGTGACAGCCGTAATGATGACGATGACGAAGGCTCTCATTCTGATGGAACTAAAATTGAACTAAAAAGTTTGATTAATTTCATTCCCTAACGAATCAGAACATTGAGCCCAGTTTCAGAACAATGAATCTGTGAGAACGTTCTCATCACATTCTGTATGTTCCACATGTTTACATATGTTTGAGTTCTTCTGAAACCCCGGGGTTCTAAATAGAACGTTGCAGGTTTTCAGCTGCATCTCTCCGTTATCGTTCTGTTTGGATGAGGAGTTCTACGCATTTACAAACGTTCCTGAATGGTTCCGACCTGGGCAGAGAACCAGTCTTTGGAGAGAACTCTTCAGAACTCCGTGGCAGGGTTCTTTGAGGGCTCAGAACCATGTGGCGTTTTGAATGCAAAGATTAGATGTAGCAGAAGCGGCCAGTAGAACACCAAACATAGAACCAAAAGCTGCCAACTACAAACAGTAATGGCTCTGAAAAGAGTTCTAAGTTGTAGATCGTAGAACACAGCAAAGCTTTAAAGTCACCTGTGAAAAACCCAGAACCCTGTGTGGAACCAAAGGTTTAAAGATGAGAAAATTCATTTTAATCACAAATACTGCAGAACGTCTGAAGTGGTTCAGAACTCAGTGTTCTGGAGGAAGCTGTCTGGGTTCTACGGGTTTGACTGGAGGATTCATGGAACAGAACCTGACTTTTTCAAAGGGTTTGTTCCAGTGTAGGGGAAGTTGTAGAGTTCTATGGAGATAACAGCTCCAGGAGATTTGTTGTTGAAGGAGAACAGATCTAGTTAGCAAACATTCCAGAAGTGTTTGAGCCAGAACCTCTGTAGAACCCATCTGGAACATTTGTCTCATTCAGATTTGTTGACCCAATGAATAGAAACCTCTTAAAACTACCATAGTTCTAAAAGAGAAGATGTGGTTCTCCAGGTTCTTCAGTGGGTCAGGGTTCTGCAGTAGCGAACAGTTCTGTAGAAAACGTAGACTCTAAAACTCCCCAACATGTCTGGAGGGTTCGAGAGGTGTTTCAAACCTGAATCCACAGAAGGATTCTCCAACTGTTCTCTGAAGGCCCTACAGTTGTTCCTTACGGTCCGAAATGAAGCGACAGTTGGAGGAGAAAGTTGGAAGTTGAAACAGAAAAGGTTCTAGGAGAGTTCTTAGGGTTCTACACCTTGTTGCTTGTAGAACCCCAGACACAGCATGTTTTAGAGGTGTCAGGACTGGTCATGGTTTAGGTTGGCAGTACCGTCCGGAATCCAGAAGAACATGCTGGACTTCATGGTGAGGCTGGTGGTCTAGAACTTGAGAGAAAAGGTTCTAAGACCGGAGCTCTAACATTTATTCAGTGGGAACGTTCTAGACCTTGTAAGCGATTGTGACTTCAAATCGGAACTATTTTGGAGCGATGGGTCGGTGTTAAATGTTTGTAGAACCCAGACGTTCAGCAGAGGGTTCTAGAAGGGCATTCCCCAGAGATCTGACGGGCCACCTGTTCCTCCTGGGTCTCCTCCTTGTCCTTCCTCTCCTGGTTCCAGTCCTTCAGACCCTCCGGCAGGGTCGTGTCCTCCTCCTCGCCTCCGGTTCCCTCCACAAACTCTTCGTACGTTGACTTCTCTGCAAAAGGACGTTTTCCAAGCAGCTCCACCATGTCGTTCTTATCCAGAACCTCCTTCTCCAGCAGCCGCTGCGCCACCTACAGAACCCGCAGAAGACAGGGTCAGGACTCTGCATAGAACATCCATGACAACCCAGAATCAAGACCTGATTCTACAGTCAGAGTGTGTTCTAGATCACAGCATCCTTGTGTTCTCTGACTGTTTTTGTACGTTTAGACTCGTCTAAACTTCATTAAGTCAGAACCGTTGTGAAGATTTTAACGTGATAAAGTTCTTCTCAGGGTTCTTTAAACCAGAGCAGTTTCTTGTTGTTCCTGTAGAAGCAGACTGAAGGTCTGAGCTGGCTGATTGTTCTGGAGCATGGTTCTAATGGGCAGAGATTTCTATCAACATGTTCCACCCCTCAGGAAGAGAACTGGTTCCACATGAGCTGACTAAATGCTGGTTCCTTCATGAACACCCAGCTAGATGTCTGATTTAGAACTAGCTCCTGCCTGTCTGGAACATTAGCAGTTCCTGAAACACCACTGGGTCTCCATACCTTCTCCACCTCAGCCTTCTTGTCATTCAGCAGCTGCTGGGTTCTCTGGTAGGCCTCGCCGATCAGGGTTCTGACCTCGGTGTCGATCAGCCGAGCCGTGGCCTCGCTGTACGGTTTCTCAAGAACCATCTCACCCTGCCGGGGAAGGTCGAAGGACACCTGACCCACCTTCTCATTCATGCCGAACTGAACGATCTGCAGGAGAACATGAGATCAGAACCTGAACAGACCAGTAACTCACACCATCTAATTCTTGTTGATTTTACACATCTAAGATTTTCTTCCCTCAGGTCCCCTCTGACCTGCGTGACCTCTGACCTGTGCGTAGGCGCTCTGGGTGACCTTGCGGAGGTCGTCCTGAGCTCCAGTGGTAATCCGTCCAAAAAAGATCTCCTCGGAGACTCGTCCCCCCAGGGTCATGCACATGCGGTCCAGCAGCTGCTCCTTGGTGTACAGGTACTGCTCCTTGGGCAGGTACTGAGCGTAGCCCAGCCCCTTCCCTCTGGGGATGATGGACACCTGCACAGGTAGTGACAAAATCACCTGTCTGAAGGTCTTCAGTGGGACCGGCTGATCTGAACCAGCACCAAACTGTATCAGGATCTAACAGGTGTTCATGTGGTGTCAGAAACCTTAAGCAGAGGGTCGGCGTGCTCCAGGAACCACCCTGCCACAGCATGACCGGCCTCGTGATACGCAACCGTCTTCTTCTCCTCCGGCTGCAGAACCTGAGTCTTCTTCTCCAGACCTGCAGCACCAGGACAGACAACGGTTATTCACTCTAGACCAGAGTTTACCTGGAAATGGACCAGCCTATTGAAGGAAGACCCAGATTGTAGTCCTGTACCCAGGTCTGTAAACACAATCAAATGTTTTGGACTAAAACTTTTCAAATACAGAGTACAGTGAGTCCTGGTCCTGCTTAGGTCCCAGACTGGACTCTGATCTGGACTTCTAGATGGACAAGGGTCTACTACTGATTTGTGGTAACCTAAGAATAACAGCTGAACAATAGGTCCAGGCACGGTTTCATCACACTGGTCCAGGTCTGGGATCATGGTACAGATCTGGTCTGTTTTCATGGTTCAGGTCTGGTCCACGTCTGGTTTCGTGATCCAGGTCTGGTTTCGAGATCAAGCTCTGGTCCAGGCCTGGTATCATGGTCCATGCCCAGTAGCATTGTCCAGGCTTGGTAGCATTGTCCAGGTTCTTACCTCCGATGACCCTCTCGATGGCCTGCTCAAAGTGCTTCTGGTTGATGGCGTCTGAAAGGTGTCGAGCAGCGATAAGAGCCGCCTCGTTACAAACATTAGCGATGTCTGCACCTGAGAGGCAGAGAACAGGGAGGAAAAACCACAGGTTTAATATTAGTCATTAATCAATAATTATTCAAATGTTTAAATAAATCTAGTCTACCAGAGACCAATGAAGTTCTCCTGGTAAACATGTTTCTAATCAGTTTATGAACATCCCTACCAGACTCTGTAAACGCTGTAGTTTCACCACACTGGAAAAGGTTCATGGAGGATAAAGACTTTACCTGAGAATCCAGGTGTGAGGGCGGCCATTTTCTTGGCCAGCGAGTCTTTGTCCATGTCGGTCTGCAGCTTCAGAGGACGCAGGTGGACTTTAAAGATGGATGCCCGTCCTTTGATGTCAGGAGGACCTGAGGGAAGAACATCATGTGACTTCAAACTCCATCAATATAAGTCACTTTTACAAACCAGTCCTGATGGGTTTAAGAACCCTGGTGCCCAAAGAAATTCTACCTTGACCCCGGGATACATTTTCAGGTCCTTGAAGTCCATAGAGGAGAACGTCCCCTGCAGAAAGTTCTAGAGTAGACCTACTAAGTATACATAGTAGGTCTACTCTAGAACTTTTTCCAGTTGTGGGTAGGTCTACTCTAGAACTTTCTATAGTTGTAGGTAGGTCTACTCTAGAACTTTCTCCAGTTGTGGGTAGGTCTACTCCAGAACTTTCTCCAGCTGTCGATAGGTTTACTCTAGAACTTTCTCCGGTTGTCGGTAGGTCCAGAGTCCTAGAGATAGTAAGAGTTGCGACACTCCCATAGGGTGCCGTTGTACGCTTTCTTCCAGTCTACTTGCGGGTTGTGGAGGTTTGTTTAGTTCCTAGCACCGCTTCAACAGTGATAGCCACCGTTCATTTGCACTGCAGGTTGTTGAGTATATGTGGAGGTAAGTTGATGAAATGCCTATTTCTTTTGAATTGTCAACTGCCTATAATTTAATCAGAGGCTCTTTATGATGCATATGCTGAGCTTTATTTGCATTTGCGCAGCGTAATTATATATATTTTTATCTTGGTAGACGACCGAATATCTGCTACTTTTTTAAGCTCGACTGTTAGCTATGAAATTATCTCCAGGGATATATTGACGGATTAATTGTTGAGTCACTACCTCTTTTTAATGTCTTTATATTATATCAGAAGCCCTTTGTGGTGCATACATTTATCTGTATTTGTGAATATTGGCAGATGACCGACTTTCAGGCATTGCCATGTGCTTGTTAGCTCTTCCTTGAAAGCTACCAAGCTACATCGCTACCTCTTTTTAATTGTCAAGACTACGTCCTTTAAAGATGCATGCCCGTCCTTTGATGTCAGGAGGACCTGAGGGCAGAACATCATGTGACTTCAAACTCCATCAATATAAGTCACTTTTACAAACCAGTCCTGATGGGTTTAAGAACCCTGGTGCCCAAAGAAATTCTACCTTGACCCCGGGATACATTTCCAGGTCCTTGAAGTCCATAGAGGAAAACGTCCCCTGCAGAAAGTTCTAGAGTAGACCTACTAAGTATACATAGTAGGTCTACTCTAGAACTTTTTCCAGTTGTGGGTAGGTCTACTCTAGAACTTTCTATAGTTGTGGGTAGGTCTACTCTAGAACTTTCTCCAGGTGTCGGTAGGTCTACTCTAGAACTTTCTCCAGTTGTCGGTAGGTCTACTCTAGAACTTTCTCCAGGGGACGTTCTCCTTTCCTGCTTCCAGTCTTTAAGTTTCGTCTCACTCAGAACATTCCAGGTCCTTGAAGCCATAGAGGAGAATGTCCCCTGGAGAAAGTTCTAGAGTAGATGTACAGACAACTGTAGAAAGTACAGGGGACGTTGTCTTTTCTTGCTTCCACTCTTCAAGTTTTTAGTCTCACTTAGAACTTTCAGAACTGGAGACTTCCAGGTCCCTGAAATCCATAGAAGACCCGTCTCCCCACTGTTGAAATCTCACCAATGTAGATCTGTCTGTCAAAGCGCCCGGGCCTCATCAGCGCCGGATCCAGGATGTCGGGTCGGTTGGTTCCAGCCAGAACAACAACATTGGTGGCCGTGTTGAAGCCTGCGGGACAGACAGCAGTGAGACCTCAGTCCTGATCAATAGGTGTGATCGATTGGCGAGGAACCCACCGTCCATCTCCACCAGCAGCTGGTTCAGCGTGTTTCTCCTGCTCGCTCTGACCGCCAAAGTTGCCCCGCCCTCTCTTCCTGCCCACAGCGTCGATCTCATCGATGAACAGGATGCAGGGAGCGTTCTTCCTCGCCATGACGAAAAGGTCCCTCACCTGCACAGGTAAGGACATCAGGACCCACTGCTGCACCTCCTGTTATACCTCCTTCTCTCCTTCTACACCTCCTCTTCTCATCCTTCTGTACCTCCTCCTTTCCTCCTACTCATCCTTCTGTACTTCCTCCTCATCCTTCTGTACCTCCTCCTTTCCTCCTACACCCCCTTCTCTACCTCCTCCCTCCCTTGTCTCCTTCTCTGCTCCTGCAGGTGTCAGGTGTTCTCACCCTGGCGGGGCCGACGCCCACGAACATCTCGAGGAACTCTGATCCATTGACGGTGATGAATGGAACGTTTGCTTCACCGGCCGTCGCTTTGGCCAGAAGAGTTTTTCCGGTTCCAGGAGGACCGGTCAGGATGGCTCCCTGTGGACGAAACAAACATTCTGTTACACAAAGTACACACCCACTACACAAAGTACACGCTCACCGACACTCCCATCAGTTTCATGACCCTCCCCTTGTAGCCCCGCCCCTCTCACATCAGAGCTCTTGGCCCTGCCCCCTCTCACCTTGGGGATCTTGGCACCCAGGTCCTGGTACTGTTTGGGGTTCTTCAGGAAGTTGACGAACTCCATGATCTCCAGCTTGGCTTCCTCGCAGCCTGCCACGTCTTTGAATTTGACGTCGATCTCATCTTTTAGGATCTTGGCCGTGGTCTCGCTGACGCTGAACAGCCCGCCCATCCCCCTGCCAGGCCGGCCTGCCCCCGCCGGGCCTCGCCGCAGCATGAACAGCAGGAAGCCAATGATGAGCACAGTGGGGAGCATGCTCAGTAGGAACGTTCTGTGGGAGAAACACAAACATCAGTAGAAGAGGAAGCAGGAAGCAGGAAGCAAGAAGGTGGTGTGCTCACCCGTCACTTTCGGTGGAATAAACCACCGGCAGCCGGTTCTCCCCCTCGATGCCGAGCTCATACTGAGCCGTCTCCAGGTTCCTCTCAAACGTGTCCACACTGCCGATGTTGAACCACACGTACTGCTGCAGGACACGAGAGTAGGAACCCTTTAGAACCAAGAGCTGGAGAACCGAGCACCATGTTTAGAGGACAGAGTGGACTCACCCCGTCCACCGGCGTCTTCCCCGGAGAGAACACCACCTTAACGTAGCGCTTGTTGACCACCTCCAACCGGTCCACCTGAAACAGCAAACTAACTGAGTCACAAGGTTGAAAGAATGTTCTGCAGGTGTTGTGGTGGACCAGCTGGTCTAAAGGAACGTTCTGCAGGTGTTATGGTGGATCAGCTGGTCTAAAGGAACGTTCTGCAGGTGTTATGGTGGATCAGCTGGTCTAAAGGAACGTTCTGCAGGTGTTATGGTGGACCAGCTGGTCTAAAGGAACGTTCTGCAGGTGTTCTGGTGGATCTTTACTTCCAGTGTTCCTGTCAAAGTAAAAAGCAGCTCCCAGGATGTTTCCATCATTTCTGGCAGCAGGAGGAACAGACCACCTGAGAACACCCCCGTGTTTCTACAGCGTTGGACTGGTCCAAGCTAATGCAGATTGATGGTTCACGTCCAAAGCATAAATATGAACAGTAGATACACCAGCATGCTGTAGCAGCCGGCTAATCGACGTGCCTACGTGGCGGCTATCTTGGAGGGGGGAAATTTCCCTTTCAAAGCAATGCATGTACATTGAAAATAAATCATCATTTGCTCATTTCTCAACCGATTTTTGTGTGGTCTACTTTATTGTCAACGTCAAAACATGTGCTATTGATAGAGAATATTTGATCTGGGAAAAAAAAACAAAAAAAAACTGAAAAAGGCTTCCTACAAATGAAGCCTGCAATTTTAGTTATCTTATTTAGTCCAGAGGCCAGGGAATCTTTTCAGTTCAGTCATTACATAAATATATAAATGTAAATACTTAGATGTGTAGAAAATGTTTTGAGATCATATAACAAGGAACTAGACTAGAACAGGATAGAGTTTATTTACATTTACAATAAACACCACAATTACAATAAACAGAATTATTATTCATATTAATTATTCTTTATTTATCTCTCTCTCTAGGCTGCTATATAGTTGCAGCAAACCCCTCTCTCCTCAGAGCTGCTTCCCACTTCTTCCTCAACCCATAATCTTTGGGAAACCTACATGGAGCAAAGAAAAAAGTAGACAGAAGTAAATAAGAATGTACACAACAACATATTTAAAAAGAAATCATGCTAATAAATTAAGTACAAAGAACTGAATTAGCCAATATACTGGAGAACAAAGTTATTCAATTTGATAAGTATAGCATTGTTTGGTAACATTTCAATTATTTGAGAGCAGTTCTAAAGAATTGCCTGTAATCCCAATCATAAAATGGGTTTGGAGGAATAACATAGATGCTAATCTAGATATGTTAGCTTGTGACAGTGTTTTGCTAGTGGCTAACTAGCTAGATCTCATGGACTGGAAGATCTCAACAAGATTTAATAATGAAAAAAGAGCCAAAAACTATTCTTACCTGTGGAAAGTTATTCCAAGTTTCCTTGTCTCGATCGTCCGAGGTAGTGTGCAATTAAATGCAGCGCAATGAGCCGGCATTCTTCTTGTTTGAGTTTTCGTGTCATTGACATCAATTGAAAACACTGAAACTTTGCCCCCACTAGCTTAGTGTCTCTGTCGGCACGCCGCTCAGAGGGGCGTGTCATATCTACTCTTCATATCTATGGTCCACAGCGTCATTTTTACACGCCAACATGACGTTTGCTGGGTGTGTCACTAGAGAGCCACCAGGTGCCTCTTAGCAACATGGTGGCTTCAAACTTTCTCTTTTATAACGAAGACCATTCAGTGAAAGTATTTCTGAAAGCATCTGAAATGGGAAATTAGCTGGCTTTAGTTCACCCACGGCTGGTTCAGAGCTCTAGCAGAACGTTAAGGTCCAGAATACTTTATGCTAACGAAGCTACCAGTATGACCCGATGGATCCATGAGGATTGATTTATTTAGTGTTACTGAACAATATAAGGTAACGTTTTTTCTACACCAACAAATCAGTTAAAAAAAAAAAAGAATGTTTTACCTTGTTGACATGTTTCAACTACATCTGCCGTCTTCATCACAGCGTCATCTGACGTGTCCTTTTTATTTATCAATATGCAATTCACACAAGAAGAAATAAACCAGACCATTCCCTTTTTGGACATGAACATACACCACAGACAAGACGGCAGCATCAAAATAACAGTTTACAGAAAACCTACACACACGGAACAGAACCTCCTCTGGACCACAGAACATCCCACAGCACACAAACTATCAATTAGAACACTTTATGAACGGACCAGCACCATAACCGACGATAAGGACAGACAGGAGGAGGAAGCACACATCAAGAACGCACTCACACTGCCAATACCTGATATGGGCCATAACCAAAGGAAAACAAGCCAGAAACAAAGAGAAAAACTAAAGGAAGCAAAATCAAAACACACAAAAATTGGACAATAAAAATAAGGACATAATCACCGTTCCATATATCCGTGGGATAACAGAACCCATACAACGCATAACGAAGAAACAACATTAACACAGCAGTAAAACCACAAACAAAGCTCTGGCAGCTATCAGTCCATCCCAAAGACAAGACAGAACCGGACAATAAATGTAATATCTACGAAATACCGTGCAAATCATGTGAAAAAACATACATTGGAGAAACAGGCGGATCATTCGGTACAAGAAGAAAGGAACACCAGACAGGATGCCAAAAGGAAACAACCGGACAACTCACAAGAGCACAAAAAGAAAAAGCCGAAAAACAAAATTTAAAAAAATCAGCCATCAGAAGTAAGTAAGTAAGTAAATTTTATTTATATAGCACCTTTCACAGACAGAGAGCCACAAAGTGCTTCACAGCATGAATAAAAAACAACAATTAAATGCACAGAAATAGTCAACACTAAAAATAAGATCATAACAGCCTCAGAAACTAAGCGAATGCTTGAGCAAACAAGAAGGTTTTAAGTTGAATTTTAAAAGCGTCAACAGATGCAACGGAGCGGAGAGAGAGCAGGAGATCATTCCAAAGCCTGGGAGCAACAGCCTGGTATGATCGGGCTCCTCTGGTCTTAAACCGAGTACGTGGCACCTTTAACAGATTCTGATCCGCAGACCTTAAAGCCCTCACAGGGGAGTAAGGCTGGAGCAGGTCACAAATATAAGAAGGAGCTTGACCATGCAAGGCCCGAAAGGTTAGAACCAAAATCTTAAAGTTAACTCTGTAAGAGACTGGCAGCCAGTGAAGCTCCTTTAAAATAGGAGATATGCGAGTCCGCGAGTCAAAATTCTCGCTGCAGAGTTTTGCACAACTTGCAGCCTCGAAAGCTCCCCCTTGTTCAGACATGAAAACAAGCTGTTACAGTAGTCTAAACGTGATGAAACAAAAGCATGAATAATGAGCTCTAAATCATTACATGAGACCATTTTCCTGAGTTTAGAGATTTTTCTTAGTTGAAAGAAACAGTTTCTTATCAGCTGCTTGCAGTGCTGCACTACAGACATGTCTTTATCAAGGAAAACACCCAGATTTCTAAGACTCGATTTAGCAGACTGCCCTAAGTCACCAAGGTACTGTTTGATCCCTGGAATTGAGACATCAGTAGCGACAACGAGTGTTTCAGTTTTGTCTGCGTTGAGCTGAAGAGAATTTTCACTAAGCCATTGTTTTATTTCTGCCAAACAATGGAAAAAGGAATCGAGCTTCTTTATCTCGGCCGGTTTAAAAGAACAATAGAGCTAGATGTCATCAGCATACAAGTGGTAAGAAACATCCCTAAACCTTTGGATGATCTTACCCAGGGGGATCGAGTACAGTAAAAATAAAATAGGGCCCAGGACAGAGCCTTGAGGCACCCCACACAGTAGATTCACGGACTCTGATTTTATCTGGTTTGTTGACACACAAAAGCTACGTCCAGACAAATATGAGGTAAACCACTGGAGAACCGACCCCGACAGTCCCACATGATCCCTCAGTCTACTTAACAGGACCTGATGGTCAACAGTGTCAAAAGCTGAGGACAGATCCAGGAGAACTAGCGCGGTGCATTTACCCGAATCGGCAGACATCCTTATGTCACTGGACACTTTCAGTAGGGCTGTTTCCGTGGAGTGGTGTTTACGGAAGCCAGATTGAAATTTGTCAAAGAAGTTATGTTGATCGAGGTAAGAAGACAGCTGATTGCAAACCACCTTCTCAAGGATCTTCGACAAGAATGGCAGCTTAGAGATGGGCCTATAACTATTTCGGTCTGCCGGGTCTAAACCTGCTTTTTTAGTAATGGCTCCACAATGGCGTGCTTGAAGGTATTCGGAAACACACCTGATAATAAAGAGAGGTTTATCATTTCAGTAACCCAGGGACTGACTGCCTCCAGTACCTCTAAGAACAGTCTACAGGGGATGACATCAGAGGAGCAGGATGAAAGTTTCATCTTGGTTACCAGTGCCAAAACATCAGCAAGAGTTACAGACTCAAAAGTGAACCACATGCTGGAGGCAGTCTCGATAGCAACCGAGGCACCACACTGTGGGGGTGGCATATTATCCTTGAGCTTCTTGATTTTATCGGTCAAAAAATTCAAGAAGGCATGGCTATCGGCTTCGGTGAATGCAGGAGTTACAGAAGCAGCAGGGCAAACAAAAGAATTGATTGTGTCAAACAGCACTTTAGGGTTTTTCTTATTCACTGCCACCAGTTGATGGATGTAGTCGGACCTGGCACTCTCAACCATTTCATTGTACGATGACATAAGATCCCTGAGATGGAGCCTGTGTACCTCAAGGTTAGTACATTTCCACAGGCGTTCAGTCTTTCGACACAGTCTCTTAAAACTTAAAATATGCTCATTAATCCAAGGACATGCTTTTTTCTGTGTAGTCAGGTTAGTTTGAACAGGGGCCACTTGATCCAAAAATCACTGCACAGTGGTCATCAAAACACTGGATTAGATCGTCTACATCAGAGCAATTTGTTAAAAGAAGAGGATCAAACAAAACAGAGAACCTTTCTGCAGTATTAGCAGTGATAATGCACCTCTGGGACCTTACTTCTAAAGGTTTGGGCTCAGGACTGAAATGCAAATCACATGAAACAAGACAGTGATTACTCATGTGGACATCATTTACAGACACATTTGAAATGTCCAGGCCAAGTGTAAACACTAAATCTAAGATGTGGCCCTTTCGCTGGGTTGGCTTTGAAACATGTTGCACAAGGTTAAAAGCTTCAGTCAATGTTAAAAGTTCCATTGCATAGGATGAAGAGGTGTTGTCAACATGAAGGTTAAAATCTCCAAGGATTAAAACAGGTTCCAACTTTATAATACAGGATAAAAAGTCACTAATATCCTTTAAAAAGGCAGCAGCAGAGCCAGGAGGACGGTAGACCACAACACCGTAGAAAGGGCGCAAGGTGCCCACCTTCACCATCTGTGATTCAAAAGAAGTGTATTCCTGTGAAAGAATCACGTTACAAACATAATCCTTCTTATGGACAAATGCCAGGCCCCCTCCACCTCGACGGGGACGGGGCTTCCCGTAAACAGCAAAGCCAGCAGGGCAGAGCTCGCTTAAATGGATAAACTCCTCTTCTTTCTGCCAAGTCTCCGTAATACACATTATATCCATGTTTTCCCTTGAGATGAGATCGTTCAGGGAAAAAGATTTATTACCAATGGAACAAGCATTCAAAAGACCAAGATGGATCGTGGAAGACGTCGTGGGAAGATCTCGGGGGTAGTGTCCGAGATGTGCAGCGCGACTGGACGAAGGCAGCGGTTGCGTGGGCACCAGCTGGTCCGTGCTGACGGAAACACGGAAGTGCGCTGCTCCGATGAACATCCACGACCAAGACTCAAGCACTGTACAGGATCCAGGACACCCGTAGCTCGAGCAAACAGCGGCGTGAATACGCTGTTACAAACATCGAGGAGCAGGATATGGCGGAGACACCGAACGCATCCTCCGCAGCGTGCAGTGGCCGAGCCCAGGCGAGCAGCCTCACGCCTTCGCCATAGCTGGACACCGGCCCGCGATCCTCGATCTCCTGCAGACCTTATCTGATGCCCAGAACAGCAACAAATATTCCGGTGAGTTTAAGTCAATAGTCAAGGGGGGAGGAAACACCTGTTTGTAACGATCCTGTGTATTAAACAGGCCCTCCATAGTCTCTTTGATACGAAAGAGCAAGTCCCGATCATAAGTTTGTAAGGCCAAGGAGCTACACCCTCTGATACCTGGGACCAGAGACCACCGGACGGCGGGCGGCGTGGCTGGTTTGACAGATCTGTCAGACCGGTCACATGATTCAAAAGGACATGTCAGAACACGTCTGATGCTGCTCTGAGGAAGACAGCAGAAGACGTGTGCTGATGTGTCCGCAAAGTAAAACATCTTTTACTAATTTGTCGGTGTAGAAAAAACAAGGTTACCTTATAATTATATACGACAAAATGAACATAATTCAAGTGTTACTGAACATTTACCGGGAGTCCAACCAACTCTGAACATGTCAAACTGATCAAAGTACATCAGACACAAAACTAGAAAAACACAAACACAGCAGAAAGAACCACAAACTGAACTTTACAGTCAGCAGCTCAACAACCATCTGGATCATGTAGAACCAGTAGCTAACGGGTCTGTGTCTGGTTCCTCAGTAGTTCTGGATCATGTAGAACCAGGAGCTAACGGGTCTGTGTCTGGTTCCTCAGTAGTTCTGGATCATGTAGAACCAGGAGCTAACGGGTCTGTGTCTGGTTCCTCAGTAGTTCTGGATCATGTAGAACCAGCAGCTGACGGGTCTGTGTCTGGTTCCTCAGTAGTTCTGGATCATGTAGAACCAGCAGCTAACGGGTCTGTGTCTGGTTCCTCAGTAGTTCTGGATCATGCAGAACCAGTAGCTAACGGGTCTGTGTCTGGTTCCTCAGTAGTTCTGGATCATGTAGAACCAGGAGCTAACGGGTCTGTGTCTGGTTCCTCAGTAGCTCTGGATCATGTAGAACCAGGAGCTAACGGGTCTGTGTCTGGTTCCTCAGTAGTTCTGGATCATGTAGAACCAGGAGCTGACGGGTCTGTGTCTGGTTCCTCAGTAGTTCTGGATCATGTAGAACCAGCAGCTGACGGGTCTGTGTCTGGTTCCTCAGTAGTTCTGGATCATGTAGAACCAGCAGCTGACGGGTCTGTGTCTGGTTCCTCAGTAGTTCTGGATCATGTAGAACCAGCAGCTAACGGGTCTGTGTCTGGTTCCTCAGTAGTTCTGGATCATGTAGAACCAGTAGCTAACGGGTCTGTGTCTGGTTCCTCAGTAGTTCTGGATCATGCAGAACCAGGAGCTAACGGGTCTGTGTCTGGTTCCTCAGTAGTTCTGGATCATGCAGAACCAGGAGCTAACTGGTCTGTGTCTGGTTCCTCAGTAGTTCTGGATCATGCAGAACCAGGAGCTAACGGGTCTGTGTCTGGTTCCTCAGTAGTTCTGGATCATGCAGAACCAGGAGCTAACGGGTCTGTGTCTGGTTCCTCAGTAGTTCTGGATCATGTAGAACCAGGAGCTAACGGGTCTGTGTCTGGTTCCTCAGTAGTTCTGGATCATGCAGAACCAGGAGCTAACTGGTCTGTGTCTGGTTCCTCAGTAGTTCTGGATCATGCAGAACCAGTAGCTAACGGGTCTGTGTCTGGTTCCTCAGTAGTTCTGGATCATGCAGAACCAGTAGCTAACGGGTCTGTGTCTGGTTCCTCAGTAGTTCTGGATCATGCAGAACCAGTAGCTAACGGGTCTGTGTCTGGTTCCTCAGTAGTTCTGGATCATGCAGAACCAGCAGCTGACGGGTCTGTGTCTGGTTCCTCAGTAGTTCTGGATCATGTAGAACCAGCAGCTGACGGGTCTGTGTCTGGTTCCTCAGTAGTTCTGGATCATGTAGAACCAGGAGCTGACGGGTCTGTGTCTGGTTCCTCAGTAGTTCTGGATCATGTAGAACCAGCAGCTGACGGGTCTGTGTCTGGTTCCTCAGTAGTTCTGGATCATGCAGAACCAGTAGCTAACGGGTCTGTGTCTGGTTCCTCAGTAGTTCTGGATCATGCAGAACCAGTAGCTAACGGGTCTGTGTCT
The DNA here is from genome assembly GCF_021347895.1 of Acanthochromis polyacanthus. Classification (NCBI taxonomy): domain Eukaryota; kingdom Metazoa; phylum Chordata; class Actinopteri; family Pomacentridae; genus Acanthochromis; species Acanthochromis polyacanthus. The sequence goes on along the minus strand of NC_067121.1, from coordinate 2,444,166 downwards.
GGTTCCTCAGTAGTTCTGGATCATGCAGAACCAGTAGCTAACGGGTCTGTGTCTGGTTCCTCAGTAGTTCTGGATCATGCAGAACCAGTAGCTAACGGGTCTGTGTCTGGTTCCTCAGTAGTTCTGGATCATGCAGAACCAGCAGTTAACGGGTCTGTGTCTGGTTCCTCAGTAGTTCTGGATCATGTAGAACCAGGAGCTAACGGGTCTGTGTCTGGTTCCTCAGTAGTTCTGGATCATGTAGAACCAGGAGCTAACGGGTCTGTGTCTGGTTCCTCAGTAGTTCTGGATCATGTAGAACCAGCAGTTGACGGGTCTGTGTCTGGTTCCTCAGTAGTTCTGGATCATGTAGAACCAGCAGTTGACGGGTCTGTGTCTGGTTCCTCAGTAGTTCTGGATCATGTAGAACCAGCAGCTGACGGGTCTGTGTCTGGTTCCTCAGTAGTTCTGGATCATGTAGAACCAGCAGCTGACGGGTCTGTGTCTGGTTCCTCAGTAGTTCTGGATCATGTAGAACCAGTAGCTAACGGGTCTGTGTCTGGTTCCTCAGTAGTTCTGGATCATGTAGAACCAGTAGCTAACGGGTCTGTGTCTGGTTCCTCAGTAGTTCTGGATCATGTAGAACCAGTAGTTAACGGGTCTGTGTCTGGTTCCTCAGTAGTTCTGGATCATGTAGAACCAGGAGCTAACGGGTCTGTGTCTGGTTCCTCAGTAGTTCTGGATCATGTAGAACCAGGAGCTAACGGGTCTGTGTCTGGTTCCTCAGTAGTTCTGGATCATGTAGAACCAGTAGCTAACGGGTCTGTGTCTGGTTCCTCAGTAGTTCTGGATCATGTAGAACCAGCAGTTAACGGGTCTGTGTCTGGTTCCTCAGTAGTTCTGGATCATGTAGAACCAGGAGCTAACGGGTCTGTGTCTGGTTCCTCAGTAGTTCTGGATCATGTAGAACCAGCAGTTAACGGGTCTGTGTCTGGTTCCTCAGTAGTTCTGGATCATGTAGAACCAGCAGTTAACGGGTCTGTGTCTGGTTCCTCAGTAGTTCTGGATCATGTAGAACCAGCAGTTAACGGGTCTGTGTCTGGTTCCTCAGTAGTTCTGGATCATGTAGAACCAGTAGCTAACGGGTCTGTGTCTGGTTCCTCAGTAGTTCTGGATCATGTAGAACCAGGAGCTAACGGGTCTGTGTCTGGTTCCTCAGTAGTTCTGGATCATGTAGAACCAGGAGCTAACGGGTCTGTGTCTGGTTCCTCAGTAGTTCTGGATCATGTAGAACCAGGAGCTAACGGGTCTGTGTCTGGTTCCTCAGTAGTTCTGGATCATGTAGAACCAGCAGTTAACGGGTCTGTGTCTGGTTCCTCAGTAGTTCTGGATCATGTAGAACCAGTAGTTAACGGGTCTGTGTCTGGTTCCTCAGTAGTTCTGGATCATGTAGAACCAGGAGCTAACGGGTCTGTGTCTGGTTCCTCAGTAGTTCTGGATCATGTAGAACCAGTAGCTAACGGGTCTGTGTCTGGTTCCTCAGTAGTTCTGGATCATGTAGAACCAGCAGTTAACGGGTCTGTGTCTGGTTCCTCAGTAGTTCTGGATCATGTAGAACCAGTAGTTAACGGGTCTGTGTCTGGTTCCTCAGTAGTTCTGGATCATGTAGAACCAGTAGCTAACGGGTCTGTGTCTGGTTCCTCAGTAGTTCTGGATCATGCAGAACCAGGAGCTAACGGGTCTGTGTCTGGTTCCTCAGTAGTTCTGGATCACAGATCCTGTGCTTGATCTTAACAAGGTAACAGAGGTTTAACCTGCTGCTGTGTCTGCTGGTCTATGTTCATTCAGGCTGATAATCTGCAGGTAGAACATGTACTAAGAACCTGCAGGTTTCAAAGTACAGGTGTGCTCCTCACCACTCCTTTGGACAGGTAGTTGTTGACAAAATCCTTCCAGGTGACTTCTCGGCCTCCGTCCCGGAAGAAGAAGTAGTAGGAGACGCTGATCCAGAAGGCCAGTCCGCACAGGAAGTACATCCGGAACTCCTTGTCGTCCCAGGGAACGTCGCCCTGAAACAAACCCCAGCTGAGGATCACCTGTCTACACCTCCACACAACACTGATCCACCTGGCAGAGCAGGGGAGAGCTGAGTCACACCTGGACAGCTAACAGCCAGTTGGAACCGCTGGAAGAGGAGACTGACCTTCTGCAGACGGCTGTACCAGTGAGAGTCCTCCTTACGGCCTCCTCTCTTTCCTCCTCCTCCTCCTCCTGAAGACCTCCCTGAGGCCTTCTGACTGTTGGCAGGTTTAGATTCTGAGACAGAAGATCATCGATCAGCAGCTGATCAGCTCTAAACCAAAAACAGGTTCTACAGAAGCACTGGAATGAAGGTCAGCAGGTGTGGTCAGGGTCCTACCTTTGGGTGCAGCTTCAGCTTCGTTGTCTTTTGGAGTTTTCTGACTGTCTGGAAAATATTTCTCAAAACCTGAAGAAAGCAGAAACATATGAGAGGACTGAACCGTGAGGCTGAGGACAGGTAGCTGCTAGTTTTTAGCTGCTAGCTGCTAGTTTTTAGCTGCTAGCTGCTAGTTTTTAGCTGCTAGCTGTTAGCTGCTAGCTGGTGCTATAGTGACATAGATGACTAACAGAAGAAGAGCTGGACTTCACAGCAGGAGTTTGAGGATGTGAAGAGCAGAGAGAAGTTTGGAGAACGTTAAACAGTTAGAACCGTTCTGTACCTTTGGGAGGTCTGGAGCTCAGACTCCTGCAGGCTCCCAGCAGGTCAGTCAGCAGGCTCCGCCCACTCACTACCTGCCCAGCCGTGATCGAAGACATCACCTAACAACACAGACAAGACATCATCTGATCTCCAGCAAAGTCCTATTGAACAGCTGACTGATGGCTCCAGTTTTCTGAACGACAGCAGGTAGAACAGGTACAGGTGAGCAGCTGGCAGTCCAGAGACACCGAGTTTAACCTTCATAGATCCATGTTCACTGTTTACTTAATACAGATAATAAATATGATCATATTCAGCCAGATGATTCAGAGCTTCATGATGCAGATGAATGATGACCAGATGCAGAATGCCAAAGAAACCAGAGAAGAGGAATGTTCTAAAACCAGCAGGAAGTGCAGACAGCAGCAGTAGAGGTCTGGTAGAACATAACCAGGAACCAAACCCTGGAGATATCTATGTGTTCAACACTTCAGGAAATCAAACGTTAAAAGTGACAGATTGATTTATGACTATGACATTTCATCCAGTTACTTGTGTTGCTTATAAAGGCGGAGAACATCTAGAATGTGTTGTAGCTCCTCCACCTGGTGAGGATGGAAATACTCACATTAAAGCTTTAAGTCTGAACTTAGAGAACATCTGGATTGTTCCATGTAGATCCAGTGTGGTGGAGTTCAGAGCCCAGAAGATGTCCCGATATTTGTGGATCTGACTACATTTAGTCACTGCACTGACTAATCCATTGGTGATCAACTATTAAATTCATCTCCATATATTCTGACAATTGATTTTAACTTCCCGTCGTCCTGCGGGTCAAACTGACCCGTTTCAAACTTTGTAAATGTGTAAAGAAATACATTTTCACAATTAAACCTCTGATGTCCACATTTTCAAAATTTTTGATTTTTTTTTTGGTGGAAAAAAATGTTTCTTTAAAAATGTTCACATAAAAATCAACCAAAATCCAGAGAATTTCGCTGGATTTTGGTAATCACTATAGATATTTTTAGGATTTTTCTGGAAGATTTTTGCTCATTTAAAAAAAAATATTTACAATAATTTTCTTGCCAAATTTGGGGTATTTTTTAAAATAAAACTTAAGAAAATTTTTTAAGGCATGATTGGAATTTTCTTTCTGAAGGTTTCTCAAATTTTCGGAAATTTTGGGAATTTTTTGCTGGATTTTTTTCAGACAAGGAAACAATTTTTTTGATGTCCGTAAATGAAGACAACAGGAGGGTTAACAACTTAAATAAAAGCTGCTTTAATTGTGTGATTTCAGGTCTTCACTGTGAATATTTCCTGGTTTCTCTCCTCTTTGACAGGAAACTGAAGACATTTGGACTAAACATTTTTCACCACTTTGGAGAGCAAACAGCTGATTGATTAACCTATAGATAAATGGAGATGACTGCAGCTCCGTAATCCAGGCGTACTGGATGTCACTGTTACTGTGTGAAAACAGCATTAATAACACACGGTAGTGAACAGCCTGGAAAACACCACATCCTCTGTGTTGGTCCTCTGATCCCTGCGGGTTACACTGGGAGCAGCTCTGTATTCGGCTTGTTATGGTCTCTGTCAAGGTTAGCATGCTCGCCTGTTAGCTCGTCCTCCACCTACCTGCCTGGTCGGAGCGCCGGAGAGCGGCAGCAGCAGCCGGAACAGGCTCCTGCAGCCGGCCGACAGTCGCAGGTAGCGGTGAGCCATCCTCCTCCCGGCGGGAACAGAGCGACACGGACCGGCAGAAAGCGGAGACGGAACTAAAGACGACCGAAGCTCAGCACTGTTCCATAACCACCGCGGTCCGCCATCTTTATGCAACACTTCTTCGTGGAACTCTAAAGGTTTAAACGAGTTGACTGCGCCCCCTGCGGCCACAGACACAAACACTAGCAGCACACACACAATCATGGGAAGGTGACCAGACCAGCCTGTTTTCTTCAATTTCTTGTTCATTTTAATTATTAGACATAATCAATATTACAGGAGAGTCTGTCCCAGGGCAGCTGTGGCTACAAATGTAGTTTACCACCACCAGAGTGAGAATGTGTGAGTGAATGAATGATGGGTCCATTGTACGCACTTTGAGTATGCCTTAATAGAAAAGTGCTATATAAATCTAATCCATTATGATTATTATTATTAGAGTTGTTTCCACAGAAAATAACCAGATCCAGTGTTCAGACCGAGACTCCTGGATGGATGTAGAACTGATCTGGGGTCAGTTTTTACCAGAACTCAGATGTGGTTTCATTAAAAAAAAAAATGATTGAATTACATGAAACTTGGCTAAAATTACACAAATATCATGTCAAATTTCTCAATATTTGTCAAAAATGGCTCAAAACTGTTCAAAATGACAAAGATGTCCAAAATTACCCTAAACTGTTCCAAAAACTATTACAATTTGTCCAAAAAAAACCCCAAAAAACTCTAAAATGACTCCAAACTATTTCAACAATCCTCAAAAAGACCAGATTTTTCCCCTGCAAAATGCCTCAAAAACTGTCCAAATTGGTCAGATATTGATTAGCTCTAGGCTAACACTCCTGGATGGATGAAAAAGTGATCTGATGTCAGTTTTTACCTCCATGTTTAAGTGTTCTGACGGTCTGTCTCTCTTCTATGGTTAAGTATCTTTCCCTTACAATTTTTACAGCAATACACTACTTTCTGCAGTACTTCCTGTTCTAATAATGTTCTGGAGGGTTCCACTGTGGGTTCCAACACTACTTTATGCGGACAGAGGGGGTTGGAAGGAATCTAGAAAAGTTGGGACTCCTGTAGGATTTGGTAGCTCCAACTTCCAAGGCTTCATCAACCTCCATTGTTACAGAACAGCTTTAAGTTGTGAACACATTTCTGTTGTACATTATTTTCAGCTTGGGTAACCGTGATTTGTTTTAACCTCTGACACTTCACCATTTATCTTTGTACCATTTCAGGCTACTCACTGGATTAAAACTACTTCAATTTCAATGATAGATAGATAGATAGATAGATAGATAGATAGATAGATAGATAGATAGATAGATAGATAGATAGATAGATAGATAGATAGATATACATTGTGGAACATTGTGAAAGATGGCCTTAAAATGGATAATCCACCTCATAAATAAAAAATAAAAATAAACAGCCTGACTGTTCAGCAGGTAGGTTGATGTTTGGGTTGTTTGCTCAGATAGTGAAAGGAGGACAAAACTGCATGAAATGTGCTGCAGATGGTTTAAAACCAAAAGGCAGTAATAATAAATAATGATGCTGCATTCAGTGACCTCTGAGGTGATCAGGAAAAGTGAGAACTCGCCAATAGTGACAATATCATTATTAACAGTAATATTATGGATAACAGCGGCAGTGTACTGCTGTTACCATCTGGTGTCGCTGCCCCCACCCCCCACCCCCAGGTGCATGCCGGGTAGAGCAGGATGGCGTCTGCGGGCTGTGTGGAGGAATGAAGCGGCTGACCGTTGCCTGTTTCCCCGCTGAACCCGCACCACCAGCGGCCTCACAGGTTTCACAGAGCGGAGCTGCGGAGGTTCTGAGCTATGAGGTAAACTCTCCGGATCCGGCCCGGTACCGACTGTAGCCCGGGCTACAATCCAATGCAGGACCGGACTCTGACCCGGGTTACAGCCCGGAGAAGGACCGGGTTAGCCGGCTTCTCTGCAGGGAGAAGGGCAGGCTGCTGCTAACAGGCTAACGGAGCTGGAAGGTAGCTTAGCATACAGCCGGCTAGTTCTTAGTTAGCATGTAGCAGCTGTTAGCTTCCCTGCTGTTGTCACAGTTTAAATGAACGACCTGACAGCTAGCTTAGCTTACAGCTGCTCGGGTCCGCTGTAGCAACAGTTAGCTTCGCTGCTAACTGTCAGTTTAATTTAAATGACTGTCAGTTAGCAGTCCGGCTAGCTCGGCTATTAGCGGAGTGTTAGCTGCACTGACCGAATAAACTGTCATTTAAAGGATGACGTCATCTTAATGCTTGATCTAAATTGTGACGTATCTGTATGTGTCCAGAGGGGGGCTAACCGGCAAACTGCGGCTAACGCTGCTAGCATGAAGGCGTTTAGCTCAGCTGACAGGTGATCAGCACGAAGAAGGACAGGTGACAGTTGAGGCTCTGTGGGCAGCTGATCAATCCATTGATCATGAAGTTTATCTGGTGTGATCCTGAGGTATTGATCAGGTATTGATCCAGCTGCTCCGTCAGTGTGAATATTTTCTGGTTTCTTTCCTCTGACAGTAAACTGAAGACATCTGAGGGACTCTGATCCACATTTTCATGGTTTTCTGACCAGTTTTTTGAGACCAAACAGCTGATCGATTAATGCAGAAAATAATCCACAGATAAATCAATAAATAATCTGTTAGTCGCAGCCTCCACCGATCCTCAGTCAGACCAGAGTATCTGAAGAGGTTTAGATTTTAAATCCAGTCAGAAGCTTCTGAATATCCATTCAGAAGTTCTTAGGATCTTCAGGATCAGATCTATTGGAGGGTTCAGCAGATGGAGCTGCATTTATAGGTAAGACCAGGTGTGTACCCTTGAACAGGCGTGTGTTCATCTCATTACAGGACAGTTTTAGTTATGAACTAAAACATTTTTGCCTCTTTTACATTTTCTGACTGTTTTAAGGCCAGAGCTGTCGCCATCTTTGTGTGTGATTACCATGGTTACGGGTGTTATTCTGGTCTGTGGCAGCAGCCTCAATGTACATCTGGAAACTGATCAGACATCAGCTGACACATGATTTTTTTCACGTATAATCAACATGTTAAACATCTGGTCGTTGTTCTGATGTTTAATGAGCCATGACCTACCTATAGGATCTCTGATTAATGTCCTACCTGTAGGATCTCTGATTAATATCCAAGTCAGGAAATCAGTCAAGAACAGAAACAAGGAAACATGTTTGAATTGATCTAAAGTGTCAGAAAACAATGAACTGGATCAGAGGTTCCTCTGAGATTTTTAGATGTAAACTGGTCTGAGGTGACTGTAGGCCGAAAGGGAACCAATCAGGATCAGGCCTGATTAATGTGGATTCTTCTCCTGACTAATGGATGGACGGAGGGTTAGGATCAGCTGATCGTGTTTCTAGAACAGTCTCCATCCACTGAAACCTCCAACTGATCCTAACATCTGCTGGATCCATCTAGAACCTTCTGTCTGGATTAAAAGGGAACTTCTTTAGATACAGTTTGTTTTGGTGAATGCCCCCACCCCCACCCCTACCCCCCTGCTCAGCTGTTCCTTTAACATTCTCCCCCCCGCTCAGCTGTTCCTTTGACATTCTCCCCCTCCACAGGAGTGCTGAGCTGTTCCCTCCAGGCGGTCTGGCTGTTGGACTATGCTGTGTTTGTCCACTGGGTGGCGCCTCCTGAGCCGAGCTCACCGCCTCCTTCCCTGCCACCCCCAGTCCGTCTCCATGTACGCCACTCGCCTCTACAGCACCGCGGGGGGAGGAGGAGGAGGGGGAGGAGGGAGTGGGGTCAAACAGGGGCGGAGGGCGGGGCTCACTGTGCTCGAGGCGCCACACCCTCCTCACCCCCACCTCTCCCACCACCCAGCGCCGCCTCCCCCCGCCTACCCACTGTACCAGGGACGACCTGATGCCCACCGTGGAGCTCACTTCCACCACCACTACCACCCCCACCCTCCGGCCCACCACCTGGCCCCGCCCCCACTGCCCCCGCACTACCAGCACCACACCTCCTTCCACACGTACGGGGGCATAGCCCCAGCTGGAGGATCGGCGGGCGCCAAGAAGAAGACGTGGAACTTCATCCACGAGAAGATGAGCTACGACACATTCTTCACCATGAAGCGGCTGATCGAGCGCTCGCGGCGGCCTGACGAAGTTCTGCGCTGGGTCACCCAGAACCCCGCCAAGATCTCCCACAACCACTACCCCGTCGCCCTGCAGAAGATCGGACAGCTGCTGCAGGCCACGCCCCCAACGCGCACATCCAGGGACGAGGGTGACAGCGACGCCTCCAGCAGCGGGGCAGCAGAGGGGGATGGCCGTCAGATCCTGGAGCACCAGGATTTCCAGACACTCTGCGGCGCCATCGTCAGCGACTGCGCCAAGTTCGACAACTTCAGCATCGTCAACTGCCTGTACGCCGTCGCTGCACTCGGTGAGTCGCCATGGCAACAAACACACCTCCACCCCGATTGTGATCAGCAGGTTGTCCACAGGTATTGTCTGTCAGACTTTGATGAAGGTAGCGTCTCTACGTCCCTCAGGTCTGCCCAGTGACTCCCAGGTGGTCCAGGTGCTGGAGGCAGAGTCTCAGTCCAGACTGAACCAGTTCAACCAGAAGGACGTGTCCATGGTGTTCAGCTCCAGCATGAAGCTGCACCCGGGCAGCCAGCACCCGCTGACCGAGGCCTGCCTGGCCGGCCTGGAGAAGAACCTGGAGAGAGAGCGCCACCCGCAGACGCTCTTCCTGCTGCTGTCGTACTACAGACTCAAGTGGCGCTCGCTGCAGCCTCAGGAAGCTGCTGCAGCGACTGCAGGGGGCGCTGCGACCGCCACCACCAGCAGCAACAGCACACTTCCAAACCCTGAGCAGCTGCTGGCCAACAGGTGAGAACCTCTCCGTTCGTCCTGGTCTCTCTAAGTGTTCAGCTCCTGGACACCAAACGTCCGTCTGTCCTCAGGAAGATCCTGCGTCTGGTCAAACACACTCTGGCCAGCGTCAGCGGGGTCCGCGACCAGGAGATGGCGCTGCTGGACGAGATGCTGGCAGCATGCGCCAGAGAGGCGAGCAACAAGAGCCTGGAGCTGATCTTCAGCTCTCACCTGTTCTACCAGAACCGCCAGGAGAGGTTCATCAGCAGCCTGGCAGGTGGGCGTGGTTATCTCTGGACCTTCAGATCCTCAATGGAACCAACCTGACCCGCTGTGTTTTATTGTCCACAGAGGAGCTACCAAAGAAGGTGGACAGCATCACTCCCTACACCATGGCTCTGATCGCCAAATACATTGCCCGACACCGGCTGAGAGAGACCAGACTGCTCGACACCATCGCAGACTTCTTGGTGAAGAAGGCCGAGTACCTGGACAGTAAGGTGAGGACCGCTGCCGCTCCATGGGTCTTCTCAGGTGTGGTCAGAGCTCAGGTGTGCTTGTGTCTGCCCTCAGGTGATCCAGAAGCTGGTGTTCCCATTCAGCAGGATGAGCTACCGTCCTTCCAACGAGCAGCAGTTCTTCTCCCGGCTGGAGGAGGTGGTGGAGCTGAAGGCCCTCAGCTCGCCGCTCGCCACCGTCAACATCCTGATGTCGCTGTTCCAGCTGGGACACTTCCCCGGCCTGGTGCTCCACCGAGTCTTCTCCTCCGCCTTCATCAGCAACGTCACCAGTCAGTACCGCCAGTACACCCAGTATAACACCAGTAACACAGCAGTAAAACCAGTAACACACCAGTAAAACCAGTATAACATCAGTCACACACCAGTACAACCAATATAACAACACTATAACCAGTATAACACCAGTAACACACCACGATAACCAGTACAACTAGCTGAACCCCAGTCCTCCCAGTCTAACAAGTGTGCCCCACAGACAGCCCGTACGCTCTGATCGTGAGGCGCTACCTGTCCCTGCTGGACGCCGCCGTGGAGCTGGAGTTCCAGGAATACAGCGGACCTCGACTGCAGGACGCCCACAAGGTGCTGATGTTTGACCACGCCCTCACCGCTGATGAGGTCAACCGCAAGTACAGGTAACAGCTCACCTGGTGCGACTGGTTCTGACCGGTTGTAACTGGTTCTAAATGGTTCTGACCGGTTCTGTCTGGTTCTAACTGGTTCTGTCTGATTCTGTCTGGTTCTGACCGGTTCTAACTGGTTCTGTCTCTGTCAGCTATAAAGGTCTGGTTGCTGAGGCTCTGCGGCAGCTGGTTGGAGAACAGAACTACAAACAGGATGAAGTACTCGCCCCAGGATACTACACAGGTACTACACACCGAGTACTGCAGTAATGTTGTACCTAATATTCATGTACTGTAGTCTGATTACTGCAGTATGTCTGTGCTGTAATCTGAGTACTGTAATCTGATTACTGAAGTATGTCTGTGCTATGCTTGCTGTCTCCAGACTTTGTTCTGTGGATGGATGGTTCTGGTCGGGTTCTGCCCATCCGGACCGGGGCCGGTCTGGCTCTGAGCATCGTTCCTCCATCCTGCGTTGCCGTGGCAACCAAGCCGGACAGTGCGGTTGCCGTGGTGACCTCAGAGTTCCAGAAGTTCTCTCCGTTTGTGGCGCTGGAGGAGGGCGGCGAGCCGACCAGTCCTGTAGGAGAGGTTCTGGGCGGAGCCCTGGAGGCCCGGTCCTTCCTGCCCTCCCACATCCGCAGCACGCCAGGGGCTGCGGCGCCCTCAGTGGCCCCCAGGCCTGGGACTAACGGGGGGCCCCTGGACTACGGCCCCTACTACGTCCCCGAGTACTACGCCGGCCTGGCCAAGGAGCACTCTCTGGAGAGCCAGGACAGCTCCACGCTCAGCAGCCCCCCGTCTGACGGACTGGCACCGCCCGGAGCTCAGGGGCCCACGGGGGCCCCGGCACCAGATTCCCTGTTCCAGTTTTCCATTGGGAAGATCCTGGAGGACGACAGGGGCTCAGGGGCCCCGGGAGTCCAGGGGACGGACTGCGAGCTCCCCGGGTTCTATGAAGGAGTCCCATTCTCCGAGGGGCCCGAGGCCGACAGAGGGCCCCCCACCCCACCGCAGCTCCACCCCCCCGACAGACCGGACCCCGATACCCTCCCAGACCAGAGGCAGATCCGGAGGTCAGTCCCAGGTTCCAGCAGAACCCGTCCTCTGAAGGAACCCGTTTAACCGTGTGTGTCTCTGCAGGGTCATCATGTCCGTCAATGACAAGTGGCACTACTGCCACAATTCTGAGGTCCTGGTCGGGTCCAGGGCCATGAGGGACCGCCACCTGAGGCTGCTGGGATACATCATCCTGCAGGTCAGTCCAGAGCCACAGAACCACCTAACCCCAGAACCACCCACAACCCCAGAGCCACCCGCAACCCTAGAACCACCCGCAACCCTAGAACCACCCGCAACCCTAGAACCACCCGCAACCCCAGAGCCACCCGCAACCCTAGAGCCACCCGCAACCCTAGAGCCACCCGCAACCCTAGAGCCACCCGCAACCCTAGAGCCACCCGCAACCCCAGAGCCACCCGCAACCCTAGAACCACCCGCAACCATAGAGCCACCCGCAACCATAGAGCCACCCGCAACCCTAGAACCACCCGCAACCCTAGAACCACCCGCAACCATAGAGCCACCCGAAACCCTAAAACCACCCGCAACCCCAGAGCCACCCGCAACCCCAGAGCCACCCGCAACCCCAGAGCCACCCGCAACCCTAGAACCACCCGCAACCCTAGAGCCACCCGCAACCCTAGAACCGCCCGCAACCCTAGAACCGCCCGCAACCCTAGAACCGCCCGCAACCCTAGAACCGCCCGCAACCCTAGAACCACCCGCAACCATAGAGCCACACAACCACAGAGCCCACAGGCTAGCCCAGTATCTCGACCTGGACCTGAGGTTAGGTTCCATCTTCATCTAACACAGTTCCTTAGCTTCAACGTCAGACACTTAGAATGCAGTCATGAGGTCCATTAGAACCGAGGAGGTGGAACGTCTGTGAGAACCAGAAGAATGCTGTTGTGATGTGTTCTTGTCCCCTCAGCTGCCGTACCACGAGCTGGAGAAGCTGAACGGCATCGAGGAGGTGAAGACGTACCTGCACCAGAAGCTGCTGGACGCCCCGCTATGACGCCCCGGTGTGTGTGTGTGTGTGTGTGTGTGTGTGTGTGTGTGTGTGTGTGTGTGTGTGTGTGTGTGTGTGTGTGTGTGTGTGTGTGTGTGTGTGTGTGTGTGTGTGTGTGTGTGTGAGAGATGTCCTATCAGTCAGAGATCAGGGGGAACGTCCATGTGCACATTGATTATCACTCATTTATTGATCAGAGTTCCGATCACTTCCTTCATTGATCAGGAAGGAGGTGGAGTTCCATCTGTTCTGACAGAAAATTGAACATTTTCCAAACCCTGAAGAGTTGGAACCATCACCAGATGATTGAGGAGCTGCTGGTGTGCAGATGTTCTGACTGTTCGCCAGGTTCTCCATCGGTTCTTCCCTCCAGCCAGCAGCAGAAACCAGCCGCTGGTCTTCAAATAGAACCTGTTCTCATGGTGGAACCTGTTCTCATGGTCCTTCACGTTTTAATCTGTGGTGCGTTCACCGACCCTCAGAGGAGTTTCAACTCTGCTCCCAGATGTCGAAGTGTCCTTGAACGCACCTTCAGGCGAGCGGTAAGCAGCTGCTGACTTCACCTGTGCAGGTGAGCCGGTGGTTTGATCAGCGGAGGGTCCCTGAACGCGTCGCTGATCTGATTGGTCGCCGTGTGGATGAGCTATTACTTCCTGTTTACTTTTTTGGAGGGTGGGAGGGGCCCTTTTATAAAGTTTGGTAACCGTGGTAACGACAATGCATGTGGGAGTTTGTTTTCTAAGATCAGAGCAGGGGCTGATGGGTAACGTGGTCCACTCAGAGGAGGGGGATATTGCCATGGTAACAGGGTGTGTGTGTGTGTGTGTGTGGTGTGTGTGGGTGTGTGTGGGTGTGTGTGTGTGCCAAAAGCCTGGAGGAGGTTGTGTGGGGTCAGAGGTCAGATTATTTATTTGTGTATCGGGTGACGGACGTTTGTTTATATTCTATAAATCTATGAATCCAAATGTCTATAAAAGATCAAAGAGAACTGAGTGTTTGTGTCTCATTTCATTCTCTGGTAGAACGTTTGAGAACATTTAGAGAACATTATACATTGCTCAAAAAAATTAAAGGAACACTTTTTAATCTAAGTACTGCATCAAATCAGTGAAACATGTGGGATACTGATCTGGTCAATAAGTAACTGAGGAGCTTTTTAGTCAGTTTCAGCTGCTTTGGTGTTCATGAAATTAACAACAGATGCACTAGAGGGGTAACAATGAGACACCCCCCAAAACAGGAATGAGTTTACAGGTGAAGGCCACTGATGTTTTTTTCCTTCCTAATGTTTTCTGACTGTTTTTCACTAGTTTTGCATTTGGCTAGGGTCAGAGTCACTTCTGGTAGCATGAGGTGATACCTGGACCCTACAGAGGTTCCACAGACAGTCCAACTCCTCCAGGATGAAACATCAATGCGTGCCATCACCAGAAGGTTTGCTGTGTCTCCCAGCACATTCTCAAGAGCATGGAGGAGATTCCAGGAGACAGGCAGTTAGTCTGGGAGAGCTGGACAGGACTGTAGAAGGTCCTCAACCCATCAGCAGGACAGATATCTGCTCCTTTGTGCAAGGAGGACCAGGATGAGCACTGCTATAGCTCTACAAAATGACCTCCAGCAGACCACTGGTGTGAATGTCTCTGACCAAACAATCAGAAAGAGATGTAATGAGAGTGGTCTGAGGGCCCAGCGTCCTCTAGTGCCCGCTGTGCTCGCTGACCGGCACCGTGGAGCTCGGCTGGCATTTGCCATAGAACACAGGAATCTGCAGGTCCACCACTGGTGCCCTGTGCTTTTCACAGATGAGAGCAGGTTCACCCTGAGCGCATGTGACAGACATGAAAGGGTCTGGAGAAGCCGTGGAGAACGTTCTGCTGCCTGTAACATTGTTCAGCATGACCGGTTTGGTGGTGGGTCAGTGATGGTGTGGGGAGGCATATCCATGGAGGGACACACAGACCTCTACAGGCTGGACAATGGCATTCTGACTGCCTTTAGGTATCAGGATGAAATCCTTTGACCCATTGTCAGACCCTACATTGGTGCAGTGGTCCTGGATTCCTTCTGGTGCACGACAATGCCCAGTCTTATGTGGAAAGAGAACTCATGCAGTTCCTGGAGGATGAAGGAACTGATACCATTAGCTGGCCCCCATGCTCACCTGACCTGAATCCAATAGAACACCTTTGGAACATTATGTTTTGTTCCATCAGACACCATCAGGTTGCTCCTCAGACTGTCCAGGAGCTCAGCGATGCCCTGGTCCAGATCTGGGAGGAGATACCCCAGGACACCATCCATCGTCTCATTCAGAGCTTGTCCCGGCATCGTCAGTCATGCATACAAGCACATGGAGGCCATACAAACTACTGAATACCATTTTGAGCTGCTGTCAAGGAATTTCAGAAAGATGGACCAGCCTGCCACATCAGTTTTTCACTTTGATTTTGGGGTGTCTTGAATTTAGCCCTCCTGGGGGGTTGATCATTTTCATTCCATCAAACAATGTGGCACTTTTCATTCCTAACACATTATCCAGTCCATATCAATGCTAAGATCCAGTTTGTTTTTTCCCCCCGTATTAAAATATGATGTAATTTCAAAGTGTTCCTTTAATTTTTTTTGATCAGTGTATTTCAGTCATTCTGATTCTTTAACTCAGAAATGTTCCTGTACACAAACAAGATTCCAGGACTGAAGTGATTCCGGCTGAACTAAATCAGATGTTTGAAGGTGATGATCTGATCCTTTAAAAGGTGGCTTCAGTTCAGCCAGAATCACTTTAGTCCTGAACCACCAGTTTGTAGTGATGATGTCATCTGTGATGTCACAATGAGGTGGAGGAAGTACTTGGATCTTTAATTCAAAGTACTAATACCACAGAATAGAAATACTTTGCTGAAGGTACAGTACTCGTGATGCACGGAGTGTTTATGAAGAACCTTCATCAGGTTTGTTTCAGGTTCTTAGCAGTAGTTTAATGGAGCTGCTTCCTGAAACATTCCAGAAACCAGAGCAGACCTCAAAGGTTTCAACATCAGACCAGCAGAACATCTCACTCTGGAACTAAAAGCCCTATCATCATTTATCTTCCCCCTCTTGGCCACGTATTCCAGAGATAATTCAGTTCCATCACTATGCAGATGACACCCAGGCTCCCTCTGTCATCCTGGTTCTCCTCCAACTTCCTCAAACTGAACAGTAACAAACTGAGGTTCTCCTCATCGGCTCCAAATCAGTTCTCACAAAAACCAACAGTTTCAGCATCGACAACTCCTCTGTCTCCCTGCAGGTCAGGAGTCTGGGTCTTCAGCGGTCATTTCTAACTCACATTAATAACATCAGTCTGCCCGCTTTCATCTCCATAACATCAACCTCCTCCATCTTGCTCCACTCTATTCTCTCTGGTCTCCCCCTCAGGTCTCTCCATGAACTCCACCTAATCCAGAATGCTGATCATCACCAGGACACCTTCTCTCCACCTCATCACTCTGGTTCTCCAACGGCTTCACCGGCTCCCAATCACTGCATCATCTGTAAAACCATTCTGCTAACCTTCAGGACCCTCTGTACCCTCACCCCTCTGTACCCTCACCCCTCCGTACCCTCACCCCTCCGTACCCTCACCCCTCTGTACCCTCACTGATCTCCGCCACATAAACACTCCCAGCGAGACTCTCAGATCATCCTCCTCCTTCAGCCTCTCCGTCCCTCCTTCCGTATGACCACCATCATCTCCAGAACCTTCAGCCTCTGGAACTCCCTCCACCTGACATCAGAAACATCGACACACTGGACATGTCCAAACCCACCTGTTCAAACCATCCTCCATTCCTCCTTCTGTTGCTGTAAAATTGCTAATTTTCCTTTATTTAATTTTGAATTTTTTACGTTTTATCCTGTATATTTGAATGGGTTTTAACTGTTTCCTCTGTACGGTGACCTGAGTGTTCTGAAAGGCGCCTATAAATAAAATGTATTATTATTAAGCGGAAAATCAGCAAAGAAATGTAGAGAACGAGCAGACAGCTTTACTTTCTTCTGATGGAACAGAAGATCTTCTCCAGCCTGATCAGTTCAGAGGACATGATGGAGTGAAGAACGCTGAGGTTCTGCAGCCTCAGTGGAACCCTGAAGGTCCGTCCAGGTTTAGGTTCTTCCCTCTGATATGAATACTGCAGTAAATGACGACAGCAGATGTGAGAAAAAGTGCATTTATTTTTACCATTTCCTCAGGCTGGCGGCTGATTGGAGGCCCAACACCGACTCAGCAGTAACTCATGACAACCAACAGGCCCCGCCCAATACCTGTTAAACTTTGTACAAACTCCGCCCCCAGCCCCAGCACCTCAAAAACAGAACCCGCCCACCTCTCCCTGCCTCCGCCCGTCTGAAACGTCCATCAGATAAAAACCAACAAACACTCAATAAAAAACGGAAACAAACACACAGGTAACAAAACGCTCCGTCAGGCTCCGCCCCCTTCACAGGCGACCGCAACACGACGTCCTCTCTCCTCTCATTGGTCCGCCGCTATGATTGGCATGTGAGGAGGCGTGGCCTGCACAGCCTGTCCTCTCCAATGAGGGGGAGAGGGCGGAGCTAGTCTGAGTCCGAGTCGCTGGACTCCTCTGAAGACGTCTGATCTTCATCGTCCTCGTCTTCGTCCTCATCCTCGTCGTTCTGAGGAAACAAACAGAGTTCAGCTGGAATGTTTCAACTCGATCTGACTGAGGTTCTACCTGGTTTCCATGGAGACAGACGTCCTGAATGACAAACAAGTGCTCTAACTGAGGCTGATAATGCAGCATCAACACTCTTCATTCACTGAGGTCATCCTGTCAAAACTTCTGTTGAACCTCTGAAGCTGGAAAAGCTGAAACTGTTTAGGGCGACTTTAAGGAGGAACTTCCTTGATTATCGATCAGTTCCTCACCTCGTCGTCATCTTCGCTGTCACTGCTTCCTGATGTCTCGTCGTCTTCGTCCGAGTCCGACGAGTCGCTTTTCTCCTCCTCGTCCGAGTCCGACATGTCCTGCTGCAAATCACAGAGAAAACACACTGACAGACCGAACCCTATGTGTATTTGTGTTACCTTGGCCCTATAAGCCATAGCTCTCTTGCTAACAGCTACTATGTGTAGTTGTTGTTGTGTTACCTTGGCCCTATAAGCCATAGCTCTCTTGCTAACAGCTAGCCCGGGCGTAGCGGCTCTGGAGCTTCCTGCCTTCCCCTTGGCTGTCACGCGGACTTTAGCGCTGGGGCTGCTGCGGACTTTAGCGGTGCTTCGACGTTTCTGACAGACAGATAAACAAACCAATCAGCAGCTAACGTCAACAGCGTTCTGCTAGCACATGTACTGTTAGCTAATTAGCTTAGCATAGCATTATGGTAAAGTGTTGCTATGTGAAAACAAGTTTTATGATGTTAGCTTCATGTTAGTTCACATAAAGTGAAAATAAACGGTGCAGCTGGAAACTCCAGGTTCACAAAGTAGTCAGACTTCAGAGGTACTGGGGTGGGAGGCATTCTATACTCACTGAGGAGGAGAACTCCTTGTAGACGGCTCGATCCTGAGGAGACAGAGACTGAACACAAAACAAACGTTAAATCAACGGCCAGCAGGTGGCGACAGACTGCTGCAAGCCCCGCCCACTAACAGTGACATCACTGACCTCCCTATCAGGACGCTTTATTCAGGTTGTATCTGTTTGTTATCTACGTCAATAAAAGCCAGACGGACTTGGAGGTTCTGAAGATGTTCTACCTCCAGAGCGTCTGCGGTTCTAAAGATGTGACTGGCTAAGAACCTGCCAGGTGAGGAGGACTATAGGTGTTCCTGGTGGTCCAGTCACACCTGGAGTTCTGGTTCCTGGTGGGACATCAGTGATGGGTTTAGGGTGAAGACAAACATCTGAAACTCCAAACCAGTAGAACATCTCCAGGAACCTAGAAGACGTCCAGCTGGTTCTGCTGACAACCTGTCCTGATGAGGATCTAGAAGGATGTTCTTCAATAACTAGTTATTTTCCATGGCTGTGTGATGGTGGTTCTAAGCCTCTGACAGGAACTGTTCCTGTAGAACCTTCAGGTCTGTTTACAGAGCAGAACAAAGTTCCTCCTCCTGTCTGGAACATATGGTGATGCCACAGAAGTACCAGGTCTGCTTCCACCACCAAACTTTCAGCAAAAGGTTCTGTAAAGAACCTCCAAAGGTGCCTAAAAGACCCATCAAAAAGTGGTTCCCTGCTGCACTTAAACGGTGCTCCTTAGAACCTTAGCAAAGATAGGTTCTTTAAGGAACCATTTCCAGACAGTTATGTGTGATCAGAGACCTTCAGATAAATGAGATCTTCTCTGGGTTCCTTCATTACTATGCTGGGTTCTGTTGGTCAAACAGAACGCGTTCTAACATGAAGCTGGGTTCTGTGACGGACCTTTTCCTCTGGTTGATCAGCAGCAGAGAATCAAACAGGTTCTCCAGAGTGTTCTGATTATTCTGAGGGCCGATTCTCCTGCTTGGCCCTGGAACATTGGCTATATTAACTAGAGTGGAAGGAACCATCCTGGAGAACCTCCTGATGTTCTCTGACATTTAGAATGTGTCTGCTAGCTGCTAGCCTTATGAATCAGTCTTTGTTTTCTAACCTGCTAATAAACTGCATTCAGGCTGTGAACACCTGTGGTTGCCATGGTGACAGCAGCTCACCTTGACCCAAGTCTCCAGCTCGGCCTTGTACTCCACCTGCTGCTCCTCCACCAGCTTCTTGTACTTGTCCTTCTGACTCTGGCTGAGCTTCTGCCAGCGTTTGCCGATCTCCACCATCCGCTCCTTCAGGCTGAAGTGGTTCAGCTCACCGTTGGTCAGCAGCTCCTGGGAGAACATCTGGTAGCCGCTCCTATTGGACAGACACGGCAGGGGGCGGGGCTTCAGATCAGTCTGAGGGCAGGTGTCACCTGTCCCTGCTGCACCGACCAATCACAGCCAAGACAACTCAGGACAACATGTTATTAGAACATCTAGTTTCTTCTCTGCAGGACGTTTAAATGTGCTCGTGAAACTGGAGCTCAGGAAGCAGCCAAAGACAGTAAACAGCAGAATCCTGCAGGCTGGACCACAACACCTTCATCACCTTCACCTCCACCTTCAGCATCTACATCACCAGCTTCATCATCATCACCAGAGCAGACATCTAAACTAACTCCAACAGTTGGACTCACACTGGAGGTTTCTTGGGTTCTCCGTCAAACTTGGGCTTCCTCTGACCTGCAGCCGGAGTCCTCATCTCCAACAGCTCCCTCTGCAGGACAAACACTGTCAGCACAGCACAGACAACCCACCAATCAGCACAGAGCACAGCTTGCAGTGGGAGGAGTCAGTAATAATCAGTGGATGGGAGGGGCCATATGTCAGTGGGCGGGGTCCGTTTGTGGGCGTGGCTCACTGACCACAGGCCGGTACTGAACCTCGTAACGTTTCTGGTCCTCGGCCGCCTTCTTGATCCAAGTAATCTTCTCCTTCTTCTCCATGGACTTCCAGGCTGCCTCCATCGCCGCCTGCGCCTTCCTGCGGTCGCTCTGAGTCACATGATCAGAAGTAGGTTAACAGCTGATCACTCAGGACAACAGGAAGCTAACGGCTAGCGTGGGCTCACCCTGTATTTGGCCAGGTAGTCTCCGATCACACTGTGCTGCCACATGTCCTCGGCTGTTTTTGGCGTCTCTGGAAGCTTCGCCGTTTTCTTTCCATCTCTCCTGTCCTTGGGCGGTCCAGCAGGAACCCACGGCTCTGGCTCCGCCTCCCGACAGCGCTCCTGGATGACAGAGCATTAGTTAAGGAGGTGGAGACAGACGAACACAGACAGGAGGAGGAGGAGACAGACAAACACAGAGACAGGAGGAGGAGACAGACCTTAGCAGATGGAGACTTGGCTCTGTGTGGGCTGGAGGCCACGCCCACCGCCAGCTTAGCTCCGCCCAGCTTCTCCTCCGTCAGGACTCGGTCCCGCTCCTCCTCTGGAAGACTCTGAGGACAAACATCAAGTTCACATTCTGCAGTTAACCCGTCTGTGTTTCTGTTTTCTATCTAAAGGCCTGCAGCTCTGTGGAACCAGAAGAACGTGAAGGACAGAACTCGTCTGCTGGACAGACAACAGGAGTACTCAGAATGATTGGTTCAGAGATTTAAAGTCTCACCTCCAGGAACCTCTGCAGGTCCACGTCGTACTGCTTCTTTCTCTGGAGGAGACACACAAGTTAGAACCAAAGCCTGCAGTAGGTTGCAGCTGGATCCTGAGAGGAGAACCGACCTGCTCACAGCGTTTCTGGAACATGTCCTTCTCTTTCTGCGTCATCATCTTCCACTGTTTGCTGCACAGAACCATGCGCTCCGTGCTGGGGACATCCTTCATGTTCACCATCAGCTCAGCGCAGTACAGAGAGTACCCGTTACTGCAACAGCCAGTACAGAGAGTACCCGTTACTGCAACAGCCAGTACAGAGAGTACCCGTTACTGCAACGGCCGGTACAGAGAGTACCCGTTACTGCAACGGTCGGTACAGAGAGTACCCGTTACTGCAACGGTCGGTACAGAGAGTACCCGTTACTGCAACGGTCGGTACAGAGAGTATCCGTTACTGCAACGGTCGGTACAGAGAGTATCCGTTACTGCAACGGTCGGTACAGAGAGTATCCGTTACTGCAACGGTCGGTACAGAGAGTATCCGTTACTGCAACGGCCGGTACAGAGAGTACCCGTTAATGCAACGGTCGGTACAGAGAGTATCCGTTACTGCAACGGTCGGTACAGAGAGTATCCGTTACTGCAACGGTCGGTACAGAGAGTATCCGTTACTGCAACGGCCGGTACAGAGAGTACCCGTTAATGCAACGCTCGTCCTGTACCTGCTAGCCCTGTACCTGCTCGCCCTGCACCTGCTAGCCCTGTACCTGCTCGCCCTGCACCTGCTAGCCCTGTACCTGCTAGCCCTGCACCTGCTAGCTTTGTACCTGCTAGCTTTGTACCTGCTCGCCCTGTACCTGCTAGCTTTGTACCTGCTAGCTTTGTACCTGCTCGCCCTGCACCTGCTAGCTTTGTACCTGCTAGCTTTGTACCTGCTCGCCCTGTACCTGCTAGCCCTGCACCTGCTAGCTTTGTACCTGCTAGCTTTGTACCTGCTAGCCCTGTACCTGCTAGCCCTGCACCTGCTAGCTTTGTACCTGCTAGCTTTGTACCTGCTAGCCCTGTACCTGCTAGCCCTGCACCTGCTAGCCCTGCACCTGCTAGCTCAGCACTAAAGGAGACTCACGGTGGAGGTTTTGTCGGCCGTCCATCGAACTTGTCCTTCAGCTGTCTCTCAGCTTTGGTGAGGACGGAGCGAACGTGATCGTCTGAGTTGACGTCTGGATGAGCTTCATGATAAGCTCTCATACTGTCCTGAAACACACCAGCAAGTAACACAGATTTACTTCAGTAGTACCACAGCAAAGAGAAAATACTGCAGTACTCGTGTTCAGCAGCAGTAAAAACTGAGTTTGTTCCTCTGCCTGGTGTCTGGTCAGCAGCAGGTTCATCTGAGAAGAACTAGGTTCTGATCCACTGCTTTGTCCTCCCACTCAGACTAATGAAGTGAAAAAGTTTTTAGATTTTCTTTTTTCAAATCTGCATCTTGTTGAGGAGCAGAAAATAACAGGAAGTACTCAAAGTATATTTAAGTACTTGAATAAATGTACTTAGTTATTTTTGTCAAATCCTGGACCAGCATGGGAGCTGGACACCAGACAATGATGCAGACAGAACCAGAAGTCCAGTCTGGGTTCAGTCCAGCCTCAGTCTGACCCTTTATGGTGTCACTCAGTCCAGTCCGGTACCTCGTAGTCTTTCTGCAGCTCCAGGGCCTTGCTGATCCACTTGAGCCTCCTCTTGTCGGACAGCTGGGACCACTGCCTCCTCAGAGCCTCCTTCAGCTCCTTCTGACTCACCTGGAACATACGGAGATCATCAGACTCACCTGGATCCACCTGGTCCAGTGTCCTCAGCCTGAAGTTATCATCAGCGTGTTTAGTCTGGTATCATTCAAGTAATACTGAGAACATGTTGAACACATCTGTGTGTGATTTAACACACTAACCACTGTATTTCTATCACTTTGTCTGCATCTAGCATGTTTTTAGCATGTATTAAGCGTGTATTAACATATTCCTGTGCTTTTAGTGTAGATCAGCATGTAATGAGCACATATGTGTATGTATTATCGTGTTTTTATTGGGTATTAACATGTAGGTAATGTATATAAACATGTATTCAGCACATGTAAGTGTCCACTAGCATGTACTTAGTATGTATTACCATGTATTAGGGGGTATTATTACTATTAGATTATGCATTGTGTATGAATTACCATCAATTAGCATGTTTTATTTGCATGTATTAGCATGTTTCTAGCATGTATTAAACATATATTAATGCATACTAACATGTATTAATGTGTATTTTGTGTTCATCACCTTTACTTATTTACATGCATTTAACATGTATAATTTGTATTCAGTGTGTAGTAGTGCATATGTAACATGAATTAGCATGTATGTCATGTGTGTAACATGCATTTTTTTCAGTATTTAACAAGGATTGATGTCTGTTCAGTGTTTATGTATCATGTATTTAGCATGTACCTCAGGGTGAAGCTTCATGTAAGTCTTCTTCTCGTGGTTGTACCACAGCTGCTGAGGAGTTTTGGGTTTCTCTGGCAGATCCGACTTCTTCTTCTCTTCAATCAGCTCCGGATGCTCCTCCCTGCAGGTCAACTGACATTAGCCATGCTAACATCACATGCTAACTTCTTCTTCTTTTCCTTTCAGCTTTTCCCTTCAGGGGTCTCCACAGTGAATCAATTGCCTCCATCTAACCCTGTCTGCTGCATCTTCTTCTCTCACACCAACTACCTTCATGTCCTCTTTAACCACATCCATAAACCTCCTCTTTGGTCTTCCTCTAGGCCTCCTGCCTGGCAGTGGGAAACTCAGCACCCTTCTACCAATATATTCACTCTCTCTCCTCTGGACATGTCTGAACCATCTCAGTCTGGCCTCTCTGACTTTATCTCCAAAGCCTCTAACATGTGCTGTCCCTCTGATGTACTCATTCCTGATCCTATCCATCCTGGTCACTCCCAAAGAGAACCTCAGCATCTTCACTTCTGCTACCTCCAGCTCTGCCTCCTGTCTTTTCCTCAGGGACACTGTCTCCAGACCAAACAACATGGCTGGTCTCACCACAGTTTTGTAAACCTTTCCTTTCATTTTAGCTGAAACTCTTCTATCACACCTGACACTTTTCTCCAGCCCTTCCAGCCTGCCTGTACACGCTTCTTCACCTCTTTTCCACACTCTCCATTGCTCTGGACTGTTGACCCTAAGTACTTAAAATCCTCCACCTTCTTGATCTCTTCTCCCTGTAACCTCACTCTTCCACTTGGGTCCCTCTCATTCACACACAGATACTCCGTCTTGCTGCGGCTAACCTTCATTCCTCTCCTTTCCAGGGCAAACCTCCACGCCTCTAGCTTCTCCTCCACCTGTTCCCTGCTCTCACTACAGATCACAATGTCATCTGCAAACATCATAGTCCATGGAGACTCCTGTCTAACCTCGTCTGTCATCCTGTCCATCACCATAGCAAACAAGAAGGGGCTCAGAGCTGATCCCTGATGTACTCCCACCTCCACCTTGAACTCCTCTGTTACTCCTACAGCACACCTCACCACTGTCTTACAGTCCTCATACATGTCCTGCACCACTCTTCACTTCTCTGCCACTCCAGACTTCCTCATACAAAACCACAGTTCCTCTCTGGGCACCCTGTCAGAAGCTTTCTCCAGATCTACAAAGACACAATGCAGCTCCTTCTGACCTTCTCTGTACTTCTCTATCAACATCCTCAAAGCAAATATTGCATCTGTTGTACTCTTTCTTGGCATGAAACCATACTGCTGCTCACAGATGTTCACCTCTGCCCTTAGTCTAGCTTCAACTACTCTTTCCCATAGCTTCATCGTGTGGCTCATCAGCTTTATTCCTCTGTAGTTGCCACAACTCTGCACATCTCCCTTGTTCTTAAAGATGGGCACCAGCACACTTCTCCTCCATTCCTCGGGCATCTTCTCACGATCTAAGATCCTGTTGAACAACCCAGTCAGAAACTCTACTGCTACCTCTCTGAGACACTTCCATACCTCCACAGGTATATCATCAGGACCAAGTGCCTTTCCACTCTTCATCCTCTTCCATGCCCTCCTCACTTCATCCTTACTAATCTTTGCTACTTCCTGGTCCACAACAGTCACCTCTTCTACTCTTCGTTCTCTCTCATTTTCCTCATTCATCAACTCTTCAAAGTACTCTTTCCATCTTCCCATCACACTATTGGCACCTGTCAACACACTTCCATCCTTATCCTTTATCACCCTAACCTGCTGCACGTCCTTCCCATCTCTGTCTCTCTGCCTTGCCAACCTGTACAGGTCAGTCTCTCCCTCCTTACTGTCCAACCTAGAATACAAGTCATCGTAAGCCCCTTGTTTGGCCTTTGCCACCTCTACTTTCACCTTACGCTGCATCTCCCTGTACTCCTGTCTACTCTCTTCAGTCCTCTCAGTGTCCCACTTCTTCTTAGCTAACCTCTTTCTCTGGATCCACTCCTGCACCTCCTCATTCCACCACCAAGTCTCCTTATCTCCTTTCCTTCCAGATGACACACCAAGTACTCTCCGACCTGTCTCCCTGATCACATTTGCTGTAGTTGTCCAGTCATCTGGAAGCACCTCCTGACCATCCAAAGCCTGCCTCAACTCTTTCCTAAAAGTCAAACAACACTCTTCCTTTTTCAGCTTCCACCATTTGGTCCTCTGCTCTGCCTTTGCCCTCTTCATCTTCTTCACCACCAGGGTCATCCCCCAGAGGAAAAGAAAATTCAAAAAGAGATCTCAAAAATGTCTCATTTACTTCTCCTAGACAACTTTGAGATCTGTGTGACACCAAACTGAGACTAAGGTTTATTTCTCCTGTGTCTCATTTTTTTCTCCTGAGCAATAAGATGCACTAAATCTCAGTTTAGTCTCCTTTAAAGTTTCAGAAGAGATCTCAACAAGCTCTCATATAATTCTCAGAGTTTCTCAACTTTTGTGTCTCTTTGTGATCTCAGGCAGAGAAATCAGAGAGCTCTCTCTAAGAACTCAATCTGTTCTCATCCCAGCTTCAGTTCATGCATCTCATACTAAGCTCAGACAGAACAAATGAAGAGCTCGCCACAAGCGCTCATTGAATTCTCAGACTCAGATCAACGTTTTGGTTGTTTTTAATCATCTAGCATGTTGACTTTATTGTAATCCACATGATATTTTTTTAATTAATTAATAAAGATTCAGATTACTTTATTCATCCCAAAAGGGAAATTCATTTGTCTGTCAGCTCATCTGCTATTTGCTATAGAATTATAAAGCCTGATCACTGTGGGTACAAAGATCTTCTATATCTCTCCGTCCTGCAGTCCAGAGAGAGGCCCATCACGATATTATGAGTGGATGATCCGTGGTGTTTAGAATGATAAATCCAGTCAAGTGGGAGGAGAGGGTGACATGATTGAAGTCACCATATATTATTATAAGTGGCTCAAGATGTTTAGGCTGTATCCTGGAAACTTCTTATTTGTTGCAGCATTTATAAGGTGTGTGTGTGCAGATTAATATATGCATAGCTCAGTGGGTAGAGTGGCTGTCTCACACCCAGAAGGTTGTGGTTTGATTCCGAGTCTGTTGTGGAGGTGTGAGTGAGTCTCACATATTGCTCTGTAGAAGCTCCACTATTGTTCATTTTCTTTTCCAGAGGAGAAATAAAGGAGCCATTAAACACACTGTATTGAGATTAGCAGGGTATCTCCCACAAGTCTCAAGTATGACTCCCTCTAATTATCCTGTCTCACCTATTTCTCCTAGTGAATTTTAGGAGAAATGTATGAGAAACCTTTAGACAAAATAGAAACTAAAATGAGGCTGACATGAGAATCTCAAATTTGTCTCCTGAGTTGTAGAAGAGCAAGCTTTGAGCAGTAAAATTTTCCATCCTATGCTGTCTGGCTACACTCTCACCTACCATTACTTTGCAGTCACTGATCTCCTTCAGATTACACCGTCTACACAAGATGTAGTCTACCTGTGTGCTCCTACCTCCACTCTTATAGGTCACCCTATGTTCCTGCCTCTTCTGGAAGAAAGTATTCACTACAGCCATTTCCATCCTTTTTGCAAAGTCAACCACCATCTGTCCTTCTGCATTCCTCTCCTGGATACCAAACCTGCCCATGACCTCCTCATCATCTCTGTTTCCTGCACCAACATGTCCTTTGAAGTCTGCACCAATGACAACTCTCTCACTTCTAGGGATGCTCTGCATCACTTCATCAAGGTCCAACCAGAATTTCTCCTTCTCCTCCAGCTCACATCCTACCTGTGGAGCATACCCACTAACAACATTGAACATCACACCTTTGATTTCTAGCTTCAGGCTCATCACTCGATCTGACACTCTTTTTACCTCCAGGACATTCGTAACAAACTCCTCCTTCAAGATAACTCCTACTCCATTTCTCTTCCTATCTACACCATGGTAGAACAACTTGAACCCTGCTCCTAGACTTCTAGCTTTACTACCTTTCCACCTGGTCTCCTGGACACACAGTATGTCCACCTTCCTCCTCTGCATCATGTCAACCAGCTCTCTACCTTTTCCTGTCATAGTTCCAACATTCAAAGTCCCTACTCTCAGTCCTATACTCTTGGTGTTCTTCTCTCTCTTCCTACGAACACGCCTTCCTCCCCTCCTTCTTCGGCTAACATCACATGCTAACACTACGTACTAGCACTACATGCTAACACTACATACTAGCACCACACACTAACACTACATACCAACACCACATATTAACACCACACACTAACATTACATTCCAACATCACACACTCACACCACATGCTAACACTACATGTTAGCATCACACACTAACACAACATGCTAACACTACACACTAACACCACATGCTAATACCACATGCTAACACTACACGCCAACACTACACGCCAACACCACAAGCTAAGACCACAAGCTAAGACCACAAGCTAAGACCACAAGCTAAGACCACAAGCTAAGACCACAAGCTAAGACCACAAGCTAAGACCACACTCCAACACCAGTCGCTACAGGGCTATAGCTAACAGCTGAAAGCTAACAGGTGAGCTAATTTACAGTGCCAGTTAACAGGTTAGTTGAAGATAGCTGTAGTTCAACTCACTTGAAGCGAGTCATGTTCTTCTCGAAGTCTTCTTTCTCTCTCTGGAACTCTGTGATGTACTTTTGCTGCAGAGAAATGAGAACATGGATCAGATTGTATTTGGAATAAATCTACTGTGAGCAGCAGGAGGTCCAGGACGTCTGGACTTGCTGGGTCCAGGACACCTAGACCCGCTCGGGGCTCAGTCCAGGACGTCTGGACGAGCTTGGTCTGGTCTGCACCTTCTTCTTGTCGGGCAGCTCCTTGTACTTCTTGGACAGGATCTTGGTAAGGTCCAGGTTGCTCATCTCGGGGTGGATTTTGGCGTATTTGGCTCGTTTCTCCATGAAGAACCGAAAGTAGGGAGTCAGCGGCTTCTTGGGGAAATCTGGGTGAGTCTGAAGATGACAGAGAACAGAGGTTACCAGGAGTTCCGGTTCCTGGTTCTGATCGGGTTCACCGGGTCTCACCTTCAGCTTCTTGCCTTTGTACGGGTTCTTTACGAACTCGATGGCGTCCACGATGAGCTCCGTCATTGTTCGGTACTTCCGGACCTGAAACAGACGATTAAAGACCCAAACTGAATGAATGAAGCTCAGCATTCACTCAGGGGGTTCTGAGGGAACTGGACCTGGTACCTCACACGACACCTTCTGCCACTTCTGGCGGCACATGTCTCCAGTGAAGCTGCCGAAGCAGACCTTCTCCCAGTCAAAGTGCGACTCGGTGGTCTTATACTTCATGGCGTCTCCGTCCGGCAGCAGACTGCGGATCCTCTCCAGCAGAGTCAGGCAGTCCTCCTTACTCCAGTCATCTAAACACAGCCACAGGGTCAGAACCGGGCCAGAACCAGTCATCTACACCGATGCCACAGTTTGGAGGTTACCTGGTTCAGCCTTGATCCTGGTGCTCTGAGGCGCGGAGGCGCTGCTGCTGCCGTTCATCATGCAGCACCTGACGCAGAAGACTCCGCCCCCTGACGCCTCTGGACACACAAACACAGTTGAGACCACAGAAACACCGCCCTCTACAGGTACAGACTGGAACTACAGAAACACCGCCCCCTACGGGTAGAGACTGGGACTACAGAGTGTACTGTGATCTGCAAACAAAGACACAGTTCTGTTAACGTTCCGGTAATGTTCTACTATCCATCCATCCATTCTCTATACACCGCTTTTTCCTCACTAGGGTCATGGGGGGTGCTGGAGTCTATCCCAGCTGACTCGGGTGAAGGCAGGGGACACCCTGGACAGGTCACCAGTCTGTCACAGGGCTACATATACAGACACACAATCACACTCACATTCACACCTACGGGCAATTTAGAGTAACCAATTAACCTCAGCATGTTTTTGGACTGTGGGAGGAAGCCGGAGTGCCCGGAGAAAACCCACGCATGTACAGGGAGAACATGTAAATTCCATGCAGAAAGATCCCAGGCCGGGATTTGAACCGGGGATCTTCTTGCTGCAAGGAGAAAGTGCTAACCACTACGACATATTGTTCTACTAATGTTCTAGTAATGTTCTGCTCATGTTCTGGTACTGTTCTGTCATTCTGTGTTTGATGTTCTTCAGGAATATTGGAGCTGAAATGTGTAAAAATCATTCAATCCCAGAGTTCTGCTGCTGCTGTCTGTTAATGAGAAGCTTCACTTTAGACTGTGTTCAAAGTTTAGCAGAGTCGGTACTGGGTCTGACCTGCTTAGATCACCGGCTCAGAACATTCAGAGACCAACAGAACACAGCTCTGCTCTGAGAGAGGTCCAGTGCTTCTCATTTCATTCTCTGGAAAACAAACTCATCAATAAAGTTCTGCATGGAGGTTTTCTCACATTTCCATCAGAACATTTCAGACGAGTCTTAAATTAGGTTCCACTGAGTTGGATGAACTTTGAGTCAGTAAATCTGCATATTCAAAGGCCTCTTACCAGTTTTCCTGCAGCTTTCAGCAACATTACAGAGGATCAGGTTCTACATTCTGTGTTTCAGGTCATTTAAAGGGGACAGGAAGAGATAAATCACAGATCCAGTTTAATTATTTTATAACGTCAGATTTTAAAAACAACTCAGGACCTGAAAGTCAAAACTGTCACATCGTACCACAAAATATTAGATATCTTTGTGATTTATGAGTTCTGCATTCATGTTCAGAAAATGCCAGAGTTCTACTTTATACTTTAAAAACATAGAAATAATAAAAAGTTCCATATGATGTAATTACATATAAAATACTGCCATGAAAATATTGCATAAAAATGTTGCTTTCCTCTTTGTCTTTAACCAACCTCAGTAAGAGATTCCTGTAGTGTTTTCCAGAAAAAAAATAAATTATTTGAGTGTTTTCCAGAGATTCATTATTAACTTGGGAGCAGTTGTTTTCTCCACCAGCTCCGCTCTGACCCGCTGCCCGGCCGCGGTCACCTCAACCCGGCAGAGGGAGTCCCTGCGGCCCGATGAAGGTCACCGAGGGTCGGAGCCGGTTCCGGTTCTGTCGGTAACAGAACCGCTGCTAACGGCTGGGAGCTAACTAAACCAAAGTCCATTTAAAACATGTAGCTTTAAGGCCACACTGTGCAGAACCGGCTTCGTTAACAGAACCAGCTCCGTGACCAGAAACGGCTCCGTTAACGGAACCGGGTTTTTATCTTCAGCCCTCAGTTTGGAGCTCAGCTGTAAAGTTGCTCCGAACTTTGGGCGGCATAAAGCAGCTCCGGACCGAAACTCCGTGTAAATCTCTCAGATGGTGAGAAACAGGACCGATGTTCTGGATCACTAAAGCCCGACGGAGTGTCACCGTGTCGGGGTTCAAACGGGGCCTGGAGGGGCTGAATGCGGCGGCGGCGGCGGAGCGGCGGCGGGTCGCAGCGGGCCGTCAGGCTCCAGCTGCCCGGTAATGGCGCCCGTCCTCCGGCAGGAGTCAGCAAGTAGCTTCCGCTGGCACGCAAGGAGCAACTGCAGACAGAAGCACCGTTTTCTGGTTTAACGAGCAAACCGAGAAAAACGAAGAAAACTGAAAAAAAAACGATTTAATGAAAAACGTCGGAAACACCGAGCAGCACTGACACGTGGATAATCGCATTATTTTACAAAACTGCTTAAATGTTAAAATACGCCGCCATCTGAGCATTAATTCTTCGTCATATTTGAGTATTTTGGTGAATTATTGGCTCAAAGTGAGTTATTTAGTAGAAGTGGTGGATTCGGGGGCTTCGGTGCGGAGCGGAGCGGCGGGATGAGCTGCTGCTGCCCCAGAAGCCTTCACTGCGAAGCCGCCATGAATGTTCTGGAGATTCGGGGACAAACGACCAGAAAACCATAGAAATCTGCTTAAAATCGCAACTTACTGCTTACCTGCTGGTTCAGACAGAAACCCTGGTTATTACTGCACACCACGGTGGCCGTTTGGCTGATTTCGGGACTTTCAAAGTGTGTTATTTTCAGCCGTAAACCCCGGGGAGTCAGGTCGAAACGAATCCGACAAAAGGAGCGTCTAGTCCGGTATGAAACTCCGCCCAGCGCCGCAGGGGGAGGAACTCCGGGGGAAAACATGAGGACAAAGGCGGAGGATGAAACCAGAGACAGCCGCTAAAACAGCAGCCAAACCGGCCAAAAACGACTTTACACCGGGAACCTTCACTGTTCTTTTGTCAGTTTTATTCCAATATTCGTAGTGTTCTCGTTCAACTGCAGCGGCGTCCTTTTCTGTAAATCTGCCCGGCTGACTGTCACCTGGTCCGGGTCCAGATGCTGAACTGGCGGGGAGACAGATGACTGGGGCCCGGGGACCCGGCGGCCGGCCGCCGAGAGTTGCGGCCGCGGGGAGGCGGAGGAGAGCTGCTGGTCGGCGGCTCCGGGCCCGAACAAGGAGAACCAAAGAGCGCATAAAGACATCGGGTGTGCGGCAGCTTGGTGCTCCCTCCCTGGCCTGTCTCCCTGCCTCACCGGCGCTAACCGACGGCTCACAGGCGACAGAGTGACCTGCATCCAGGACAGCAGCCGGCATCCGCATGGCAGCCTGCCCGCTGACAGCGCTACCGGGTCCGAGCTCCCTGACTCCCCGGAAGCCTCCCGCAAAGAGTGGCGAAGCTTGTTCCAATCAGCGATCAATCAGATTATCGATACACCTGAGGGCGTCCACAGGTGTAGGTGTGTGTTGTTGACTAACTACAGTTAATGCATCTCATGAGGAACACGTTACTTTCTGCAGGGAGTAACCAAGTACTGTAATGTACTGTTTTTTATGAAGTAACATGTAAACTACTGAGTAACTGAGTTTACTGTGAAGAAAACAGGATGTTGTGTAGCTGTGATCTTTGTGTCGTTATTGTGTTGATTATAATCACAACAGACAGGAAGTTTATTAGAGTCAGCTGGAAAAACAAATCAGCTGCAGCAAGCTAAGCTAAGTTAACAGTGTTACATGTTTATACAGGAGTGCTGGTAAACAGGTATTCATGTATACAGGTGTACAGGTGTCTCTGTACAGACAGAAACAGTAAATCCTGAAGGTCCAATGGCTCCTCTGATTTATTCTATGAACATGTCTGATATAATAAACATGAATAATTGTTCATTAAATCTGACCATTGCCCTCCAGTAGGATTTATTTTGTTCTGGATATTTGTTTGCAGTTGTTTATTTCTGACGCAGTTTGTTTACGGAGAGTTTGTTGTCGCATTACATGACATTTGTAGGAAAATTGCAGTTAGGACAGCAGTTTTATAGATCCAATCAGCTGGAGGCGCTGCACACCACCGAAGAAGAACGATCTGAAGCACCTCAGAAGAAGAAGAAGAGGAGCGGCAGCAGGAAGTGTTGTTAGCCTGTTAGCCTGTTAGCTGTAGATGCCGCTGATATGAGGCTGTAAACGGAACCGTGAGTCTGTTTCTGTCTTTCTGTATGTTTCTGTTAGCATGTAGGTTAGCCGCTATGTGCACCGTTTAAACGCTGTTAGCTCTGAGGTTAGCATCACTGAGTTCAGCTGGAAGCTCCGGAGGGTTCAGGAGGAGCTGCAGCTTCATGTCCTGGTCCACCAGAACCTCTACTAACCAGAACTAACGAGAGCTAACTGAGCTAACCGTCAGGTCCTCCTGAACTCCTACTGACTCCAGCTGTAGCTGCTACAGAAACGCTGAGAGTATTATGGGCTGCTGAGATTTTCTGGACCATCAGCTGCCTCCAGACTCCAGATGGATAATTTCACTGAGGCCTCCTGAAACGCCTCTAGCTGGTTAGCTGTACCACCAGGTGAGGAGCAGGTGTCTGACTCACTTGGAGATGAGGAGAAGTAGTCCCTTAATGTCTTCATGGTAGATCTCTGTTTGACTTTACAACCACCAGATGACTCCACCGATCAGGTCCTGGTAGTGGATGGAGCTCCTGGAGGAACCTCCAGCTGGTTTCTCCAGGAGCTCCTCCATCTCCTCCTCCTGTAGATGTCTCTCTATCTCCGTGTGTCCTCTCTACTCTGCTCCTCATCTGTAGATATTTCACCATGCTGGATGTTTCTCCAATAGAAGCCTGCGATGTACTGAGACTAAGCCCCGCCCCCTGTGTGCAGGTGAGCCGTGCTGACCTGTGTGGGCGTTGCCAGGGCGATGGCTCTGATAGAAGGCGTGGGAGACGAGGTGACCCTGCTGTTCGGCTCCCTGCTGCTGCTGACGGTGCTGCTGCTCGCCTGGATCTCCACCCGCACCTCCGACCCCCGGAACACCTGTTCACCTCCTCCACAGGCCCTGACCCCTCACCGAGGACAGGACACGCCCAGCAGGACACGCCCCCCTCCTCCGCCAGCACCACCTCCTTATCGTCCTCCTCTCCTCCGTCTTCGGCCTCCGGCTCTGTTAGTGACGGCGCTGCTACGGAGGCTCCGCCCACCGCACAGGAGGATGAGGCAGAGGGGGCGGAGCCTCTTTCTGCCAGGAACATGGTGGTCCGCCTGAAGTTCTTGAATGACACGGAGAGAACGGCTCAGGTCAAACCACAGGACACCATCGGCTACATCAAACGGTAACAGCTACACAACACAGCACACAACACTACACAATGCTACACAACGCAGCTACACAATGCAGCTTCACAACACTACACAACGCTACACAATGCTACACTACACCGGTATAGAGATTGACAGACCACGTGACAAACGCGCAATGCATCATGGGAGGCAGAGACAGAGCTAATGAAAACACGGCTTCGAGCGCTAGCTTCTCTGAGATTTCGAAGTGTATTGCTATAGTTCTAACATAATGACAAAACTTATAAATTGAAAAACATAAAAATGTACAAAGCGAACGAGTGCACTGTGGGTCTGTACAGAGACAAACTTGACGAAAAAGCGAGGAAAAGGTACGACGAGAAAGTGAAAGGAGTCAATGGGCTCGACCCATACGAACATAAACAGTGGACTAAAGATGTTAGCGTACTGCCGAACTTTCAACACGCTCACATCTATAATTATATGATCTTAAGTATAAGTCCATACACCCACGAAATATTTAGCAATTTTAGAAGATTGCAGCAGGCCCAGGTGCAGTTCACTGATGGATGGCTACAAG
This sequence comes from Acanthochromis polyacanthus, assembly GCF_021347895.1. Taxonomy (NCBI): domain Eukaryota; kingdom Metazoa; phylum Chordata; class Actinopteri; family Pomacentridae; genus Acanthochromis; species Acanthochromis polyacanthus. Next base: position 2,409,754 of record NC_067121.1, on the reverse strand, counting down.
ACCTTGAGATGTGCCGAGTGGACTCCAAGACCATTGAGGACAAAGGTAAGATCATTATTGCTTAACTTGGAAAAGTCCTTGGTTGATACTGATGCTAAATGCTGATAAATTGCTGTAAAAGTATTTGTCAAACTTTACTCAAGTAAAAGTACCAAAACTTAGAACCATTTATTATATTTTTGTTTCTTACTTTGCACTCTATGGTAGTAGTGTGTCCAATTGGAAAATAACTTTGAACCATCACTATTGAACTTCATACTGTACATATATGCTAACACACACATCTCTGCTTTGACTGTTTTAAGGTGAATCACTCCATGCGCCTCACAGCCTCTTCAGCCCTGGGTGATCCTCAAGTCTTCTGGGGAGGTGGAAGCGCTCACTGCACATGCATGTTAATATTTAAAAAAATAAAATGCCAGAAGTGGTTTTAATGTTTTATTTGCATTTTTGAGACTTAATTATTTCATAATGTATTGGCCCAGATAAATTCATTGCTTCAATACAACACTTGGACACATATTAGTAAGTGCACATGAAACAACCACAGTGTTATCTAGTAAAGTCATACTTTCACCCTCACATGGCACCACTAAACCCAGGCGAATAGTGTCATTCAGTATGGTGTACTTTGAGCAAATACACCCGCTCGACATGAATCCTTACATGAGCTAGTTTTCGTGTCTCCTCTACATCTTTTGCTTCCAGTTGGCTGCGGCCCCGGGTAAATGCTGGGATTTTCAATGTGGCACCCATCAGGGCAACTCTGTCCTTAATGTCAAATCCCCGGTCGGCCAGCACTGTGTCTCCAGGTGAGAGCTTTGGAGAAAACCAGACGTCTCAGCTATAAGTTTGTCACTGGCACGTCCTCCTTATCCTGTAGAAATGAAGGAGACTGTCCCTTGTGGTGTGATGCCTGTGAGATATTTCATAGTGTGCCTACTTTTGTAGTTGGAATATGTCTCAGCCTTAGCTCGTAGAGTTTGTGCTCGCTCTATGCACAGTTCAAAACAGTCAATGATAACTGCGACTCTGTCACCGAACATCTCAACGTGCTGATGAGGCATGCTTGTCTGTAAGTAATGCCTCTTCGGCCAAAGCACCAGAGGGCTGAGGTGAGCAAATAGTACACTAACGGTATCATAAAACAGGTTGGACGTAGTTGTCCGGCTTATGTCAAAGAGGTGTGCAATGTGATCAAGTGGCAGATTCAGCCTTAAACGCATGAATGTCAACAGCAGCATCTGAAAATGGGAAAGCTTTCTTTCTGTGTTTGGTAAGCTGGGACGAATTAGCATTAGCACACCCATCAGCAGAGCAAAAGACGGAAGTCCTGTGTAGAACTTCACTTCTGGGTCGTTGTCTTTTAGAAAATCCTCATCCAATTTTTTTTGGACGGCTCCTCCTTCAATTTTCGGTTTTCTTCCTGCTGATGTGCGATTTCCTTGAGTCTAAGTGAACACATCATACGCTCTCGCTCCTCTTCATGGTGTTGACTGATCTGCTCCAGCTCCACCTCCTCTGAAGTTGCAGTAGTGTTTGGTGCTAAAAATAAAACATAAATTAAAATATTTGGTGTTACAATATCTCAAAATGACAAAGCAAAATAAGCAAAATGCTAAAGCTAAAATGACTGAGACAGCTCATTTGTTTCACAGAGTTCATGGTTTAGGAGCAGAAACTGAGTAAATATTTAGGTAACCTGAATTTGGACAATGAAGCATTTCACCTAAAATAGGTCAATTTGCCTCGTTAAAGTGAATCATTCTGATTTGACACGTAGTTAATTTAAACATGATACAGCTCTATATGATTCATGACACAGTGTGCTTTAATTTCACAAATAAAATTAAAGCACACTGTGTTATGAACCATTGAATTCTTCAATACGATGAAGAATAAAGGTTTTTAAGCAATATTTTAGAGTAATTTGAAGCATGGACAGTGAGTTGTAACTGATAAAAGATGACTAACCACTGTTGTCATAGGACAACACAAAGTTGATGTACACCCCCATTAAAAAACTTAAAAGAGTGGCAGTAAAATGTCTGGCATTAGATTATATAAGAAAGCAACATATACCTGCATGGTTTTCAGCTGGAATGTTCTCCTCTTCTGTGTCTGGTCCGGTGCTCCTCGGTGGTGTATTTGGGTGTTGTTTTGCTTTTGATCGAGAACATAACCGTTCAAATCTCTCCGTTGTAGTCGTTTTAATCTCAGAATGACCGAGGTTCAGAGATGGTGCCCAGTCTGGGAGGCATTCTAGCATTTCGTAGGCTGGTTTGCCTGGAAACAACAAACACATTAGCCGACAGGCTAACAAGAAACGTACTGCAGATTAACTTGCTATCTGCAAAATAACTCACTCAATAATAGCAAAATGTATTTTCACATTAACTTACCGTTCAGGAAATGCTTGGAGCACACCATCATATGTGCCAACCCGGTCTCACGGGGATTCGTGAAACTGTCACGTAAGTTTTAGTTTCGGTTTCGTGCGCACCAACACGATTTCCTCATGTTTTTCGTGCCGCTCACCACGAAATGTTTTTCGCTGTGGTAATCACATCTGAAAGTGGTTTATACCGGCGGATTCATGACGATCTAAGCTGTCCATCGGCGTATACTGCTTGTGTGATTGCGTTTGCGGCCGCCGGCCGCCGGACATTCTTGAAATTCCTATGCAAATTGGTAAGTGTACCACCGGCTTATGGTTAGGTTATGGTTAGGGTTATGGTTAGGGACGATGTCATGCAAAATATAGCGTTGGATTCGCCACGGTTTTACATTAAAAATATAATATACACATTCTTTTGAAATACGTTCTGAGTGGCACGAAAAGTCCGCCGTTTAAAATACATTGGTGCGCATTTCGTGGTGAGCGGCACGAAAAACATGACGAAATCGTGTTGGTGCACACGAAACCGAAACTAAAACTTACGTGACAGTTTCACGAATCCCCGTGAGATCGGGCTGTATGTGCGGGGCTATTTTCATAAGTTATATTGGGTCTCCTTATGGCTGCTATCCGTGCCATTCTTCACCGTTTAGTGACTTCGGAGACATGGTTTGAGCTGTTTCTTTTCCAAGCCGGAATACGATAAAAGCCTATCCCATTGCCTTTTGGTCTCCCGAGGTGGTCATGGGAACGACTATGACTCTTTACAACACTACAAGCTCTTGTCATTCTGTTTATCACCGATAATGCGCGCCGTTTACCTCCGTGTAGAATGCTAACTAGCGTGCTAGCTGTCTCTGTTACCCACAATCAATTGCAGCACATACGTCGCGTTTTCCAACTCTATGCAACACTACACAATGCAGCTACACAACTGATGGGGTTCTTGCAGACATTCTATCTTCATCCAGGTTCATCACCTGTCCAGGTATCAGTTAGAACCAAAGAAGAACCTGGATGAAGGTGGAACCTAAAACTGAACCGCTCAAGTAGCTAATGGACCGCATGACTGATGACCAGGTTCTGATGACCAGGTTCTGATCTGTTTCAGGACCTACTTTGCGGGTCAGGAGCAGCAGGTCCGGCTCATCTATCAGGGTCAGCTGCTGCAGGACGACGCTCAGACTCTGGCATCGCTGAACCTCGTCCATAACTGCGTCCTGCACTGCCACATCTCACAGCACGCTGGGCGGGGGGCGGCGGGGGGTCCGCGGCCTGCCGACCAGGTGCAGGTGGCACTGAACGTGGGCAGCTTGATGGTGCCGCTGCTGGTGCTCATGCTGTCGGTTCTGTGGTACTGTCAGATCCAGTACCGGCAGTTCTTCACCGCCCCGGCCACCGCCTCGCTGGTCGGAGTCACCATCTTCCTCAGCCTGGTGGCCTTTGGGGTCTACCGCCGCTAGCTCCTCTCTGATTGGCTGCTGACCTCCGGCCTGCGGGAGGAAACGGACGCTGGTGATAGTTAATGTTTGTTTCTGTTGCCATGGAGACGGGGAGTGTAAACAAGGACTTTAATTTTTATTATTTTTAGATCAACTTTAGGTTTCTCATCATCATCGTGCCTGTCTGACCTTCAGAGTCTGTCTGTCTGTGTGTCTGTCTGTCTGTGTGTCTGTCTGTGTGTGTGTCTGTCTGTCTGTGTGTGTGTCTGTGTGTCTGTCTGTCTGTGTGTCTGTCTGTGTGTGTGTCTGTCTGTGTGTGTGTCTGTCTGTGTGTCTGTCTGTCTGTGTGTCTGTCTGTGTGTGTGTCTGTCTGTGTGTGTGTCTGTCTGTCTGTGTGTGTGTCTGTCTGTGTGTGTGTCTGTCTGTGTGTGTGTCTGTCTGTGTGTGTGTCTGTCTGTGTGTGTGTCTGTCTGTGTGTGTGTCTGTCTGTGTGTGTGTCTGTCTGTGTGTCTGTCTGTGTGTGTGTGTGTCTGTCTGTGTGTGTGTCTGTCTGTGTGTCTGTCTGTGTGTCTGTCTGTGTGTCTGTCTGTGTGTGTGTCTGTCTGTGTGTCTGTCTGTGTGTCTGTCTGTCTGTGTGTCTGTCTGTGTGTGTGTCTGTCTGTCTGTGTGTCTGTCTGTGTGTCTGTCTGTCTGTCTGTCTGAAGGGGAGGAAAATTCATGAGTTTCAGCTTTTGAGAATAGAGAAAATGTATTAAATGATGAACTGATGCTGATGTGTTTCTTTGTGTCTTTGAATCATCAGATTAAACTTAGTTTGTACAAATACTAAGGAATGAAATGCAGTTTATCGTCCAACAACAGCAGTAAAGTTAGAATATGGTGGAAAATATTAATATCTCACATCAGACATGACACAAAGTGAAAAAGTCCTTATTCTGGACTCGGTGCTCATGAAGTGGAATGTTTCCAGTGTTTGTTTTGACTTTGATAACAGCTTACAGCTCAGAGTCCATCCTCCACATCTTTATTGTTGGTCTGGTTCGCCCCTCAGATAATCTCAGGTCCAGATCTGGTGGTCTTCTGCAGTGCCACGGTCGGTGAACCAGCCCTTAGTGGTTCTAGCTGTGAGGAGGTCCAAGTCCTGCTAGAAGACTAAAAGTGGACCTCCTAAAGGCTCTTTAGATAGAAACTGGACCAACACCAGCAGATGACAGTTTTTCCTGGCGGTTAACTCCACTAACATGCTTTGCCCTTTCAGTGACTGTCTTCTCCTCCACGACTGAGGTGCTGAACCAGACGGAGCACCTGAAGGCTCAGGTGTTCGTTAGGACGGTGTGGGCGTGTCCAGAGCTGATGATTGGCATCTCTGTGAGATATTCTAATATTGTGACATATGTTGGGGGTTAATGAGCTGCCAGCTGATATCAAATATTAACATATTTCAGTGTATGAAAAACATATATAACTTTTTACTTTGAGCAACGTTTGATTCTAAATACTGAACTTTTTGCACCACACTGTAACTCCAGGAGATGCAGTGGTGTGTGCAGTATGAACAGGATGAAGAATACGAAGGAGATCATGAGCTTTAAAATGCTATGAGATCTTACAGGAAGTCCAGCCTGAACCTGCTGGTCCTGGAGCACAGCTTCCTGTAGCGCCTCCCAGAGGGCAGGAGGACAAACACAATCACATTACCTCACAAAGGTCTCCTTAGACTCTGGATGTCTGACGGTGAAACTGGTGTAAATGACCTTTTTAAACAGCTAATGGTGGAGTGTTTTCTGGACGAATCGATCAGTTTGGTCTCTAAAATATCAGGAAATGGTAAAAATGTGAATCATGTTCCTCAAAGGTCTTGTCATGTCCAAAAATACTCAATTTACTGTCAGAGAGGAAAGAAACCAGAAAATATTCACACCGAAGAAGCTGAAATCACAAGAGTTTTTACTGAAGAAATACTCAAATTCATAAATCAATAGTTTGACATAATCAATAGACAAAGTAACTGATCAATAATTAGGTTCTGAGTGGAACATTGAGATCATTCAGGTTGAGATTATCTAAATAAAGGCCTTCAGTCTTCAGTCCTCTGAGCATGTGTCTCCTCCGTCAGCACTGAAACACAGCTGATCAATACACCTGATCCAGAATCAATACACCCGATCCAGGATCAATACACCCGATCCAGGATCAGTGCAGGTTAGCAGAGGTTCTGTTCCAGATAACTGATTAATTCACTGATTTTATTAAACAAGAACATGACATTTGTGATGTCACAGTGATGTCAGTACCTGTGCAACCAGGTGTTCTGGCAGCTGGACGGTTTCTGTCAGAGGGAGGAGTATGACTCTTCATCATCTTCATCGTCTCCTGCTCATGAACACACATACATGTAACATACGTGTTGTGAACCCCTCCTGGTTCTGTCAGACGGTTCTGCTGAGAACCTTCACCAGGTATCTCACCTGTACCAGCAGGTGGTCTGTGTGCAGGTGTTTCCGGTGGTGAATGATGGACAGCAAGGAGTCTCTGATTGGTCGCAGGTCCACCTGCAGCCACCCCGCACAACGATGACCTCATCCAGGTGAGTGACCTCTGCACTGAATCTGTCCACTGACTTGATCTGCAACAGAATCACAGACTGTTACCTGAGACCACAGCAAGACGAAGCAGAGGTGCTCCACATTTTACTATTTTAGTACCTGCTACCAGGTACTATTTTACTGTTAATCGTAAAACATTTTACTATTTTAGTACCTGCTACCAGGTACTATTTTAGTAAAGTTTTCTGTCGCACACAAATGAGGCTAAGGGACTTCCAGGCCATCGTGCTACGACTCCACCCACAATGAGGTGGTACTCAATGTAATGGAAAACAACCTGAGTAGAGTAGAGCAAGTTCTAGTGGAGAGGCACCTTTAGAGTCTAAATCAGAACAACTGATGGCAGCTAACCAAACAAACAGCAGTTCAGTCCGGTTCAATTCAATATTCTTTATTGTCCCACTTGAGGAAATTTGTCTTGGACTCAAAAAGCTGTGCCATCAATACCATCTCAAATCTAAACAGTACTGAACATAAACAGTACTGAATATAAACAGTACCGAACATAAACAGTACCGAACATATACAGTACCGAACATGAACAGTACCGAACATGAACAGTACCGAACATGAACAGTACCGGACATGAACAGTACCGAACATAAACAGTACCGAACATAAACAGTACCGAACATAAACAGTACCGCACATGAACAGTACCGCACATAAACAGTACCGAACATAAACAGTACCGCACATAAACAGTACCGAACATAAACAGTACCGCACATAAACAGTACCGAACATAAACAGTAAACGGTACCAAACATAAACAGTACCGAACATAAACAGTACCGCACATGAACAGTACCGAACATAAACAGTACCGGACATGAACAGTACCGAACATAAACAGTACCGAACATAAACAGTACCGAACATAAACAGTACCGAACATAAACAGTATCGCACATAAACAGTACCGAACATAAACAGTACCGCACATAAACAGTACCGAACATAAACAGTAAACGGTACCAAACATAAACAGTACCGAACATAAACAGTACCGCACATGAACAGTACCGAACATAAACAGTACCGCACATGAACAGTACCGAACATAAACAGTACCGGACATGAACAGTACCGAACATGAACAGTACCGAACATAAACAGTACCGCACATAAACAGTACCGAACATAAACAGTAAACGGTACCAAACATAAACAGTACCGAACATAAACAGTACCGCACATGAACAGTACCGAACATAAACAGTACCGCACATGAACAGTACCGAACATAAACAGTACCGAGCATAAACAGTACCGCACATAAACAGTACCGAACATAAACAGTAAACGGTACCAAACATAAACAGTACCGCACATAAACAGTACCGAACATAAACAGTACCGCACATAAACAGTACCGAACATAAACAGTAAACGGTACCAAACATAAACAGTACTGAACATAAACAGTACCGCACATAAACAGTACCGAACATAAACAGTACCGCACATAAACAGTACCGAACATAAACAGTAAACGGTACCGAACATAAACAGTACCGCACATAAACAGTACCGAACATACAGTACCGCACATAAACAGTAAACAGTACCGAACATAAACAGTACCTCACATAAACAGTACTGAATACAAACAGTACCGCACATAAACAGTACCGCACATAAACAGTACCGAACATAAACAGTACTGAATATAAACAGTACCGCACATAAACAGTACCGCACATAAACAGTACCGCACATAAACAGTATTGAACATAAACAGTACCGAACATAAACAGTACTGAACATAAACAGTACCGCGCATAAACAGTACCGAGCATAAACAGTACTGAACATAAACAGTACCGCACATAAACAGTACCGAACATAAACAGTACTGAATATAAACAGTACCGCACATAAACAGTACCGAACATAAACAGCACTGCACATAAACAGTATTGAACATAAACAGTACCGAGCATAAACAGTACTGAACATAAACAGTACCGCGCATAAACAGTACCGAGCATAAACAGTACTGAACATAAACAGTACCGCACATAAACAGTACCGCACATAAACAGTACCGAACATAAACAGTACTGAATATAAACAGTACCGCACATAAACAGTATTGAACATAAACAGTACCGAACATAAACAGTACCGAACATAAACAGTACTGAACATAAACAGTACCGCGCATAAACAGTACCGAGCATAAACAGTACTGAACATAAACAGTACCGCACATAAACAGTACCGAACATAAACAGTACTGAATATAAACAGTACCGCACATAAACAGTACCGAACATAAACAGTACTGAATATAAACAGTACCGCACATAAACAGTACCGAACATAAACAGTACCGCACATAAACAGTATTGAACATAAACAGTACCGAGCATAAACAGTACTGAACATAAACAGTACCGCGCATAAACAGTACCGAGCATAAACAGTACTGAACATAAACAGTACCGCACATAAACAGTACCGCACATAAACAGTACCGAACATAAACAGTACTGAATATAAACAGTACCGCACATAAGCAGTATTGAACATAAACAGTACCGAACATAAACAGTACTGAATATAAACAGTACCGAACATAAACAGTACTGAACATAAACAGTACCGCGCATAAACAGTACCGAGTATAAACAGTACTGAACATAAACAGTACATCACCCAATTCCCTTCCTTGTTAATGGTCTGAAGGTGCAGACATGTCCCATTCTAATGTCTGTCATTTACCAACAAAAATCACTGTTCAAAACATCAAAAACAATTAATTCCCTGATGGGACAGACAGGAATAGACTCCGCCCCCGGATACTCTTTTTGAATTGCTCCCCTGAGGACAAATAGTTATTTGTTGACTGTTTTCACACCACTTCCTTTTGGTTCCATTTAGAAAGATATCTCGCAAGAATATTTTAAAAAGAAACTATACTCAGAAGAACAGATATTTTATTTTACTATAACAACCCTAATTTCTCTGGTGATGAAATATATATCATTAACCTGATTTGTATACTAGCAAATTTTTTATTCATAAAATGATTTGGGTTAAGAAATTACCCTCCTTTTATGTATTTGAAACTACAGATTTCCAAAGTTACTAAAAAACTATTGCAAAATTAAAACAAATGAATAAAAAATTGATAAAGACATTAAGAATTTTAGAAAAATGTAACTTTATTACCCCTTCTTGACAGACTCTATATTTTTATTTATTTTTTCTTATGTGTTTCATTTATGACTATGATTATTGCAGTTGTAATGTATATGTCTTAAGTTTACATTTGTATGTTGTTTCTGCTTTAAAGAAAATAAAGGATGTTAATTCTTAAAAAGAAAGACAAAAAAAGGACAAATAGTTTTCTGAAAGAGGGGATAAAGTGGTGTGGAGATGATGGATGCTGATATGTGAATATTTAGTTTCCATCTTCTTCAAAATGTTATTTAACATGTTTAATTAAAATGTATTTTCTGTTTGTGTTCCAAAGGTTCAGTCTGAGTGTTCATTAAAAGGCTGAATAAGAAATATAAACCCGAGAAGTCCGATTAAAAGCTACAGTGGACTGAAGGTGGCGCTGATTTTGTCCAGAAGACCCATCAGAAGAAGAAGAAGGAGAATGGCAGCTGATTGGCTGACTGAAGAAGAAACAGCAGCTGATTGGCTGACTGAAGAAGAAACAGCAGCTGATTGGCTGACTGAAGAAGAAACAGCAGCTGATTGGCTGATCCGACAGCCACGTGCGTTACTGGCGAGGATAAAGGCTGATGAAGGCGGTGGTGGCGGTTGGCACGACTGGTCTGAGAATGGGCAAGAGATGAAAGAATGTAGTGAAGGATCAGGAAGTGAGATGGGAACTGAATCTGGTGGTGGGAAAGACGAGTCCTGGAACACAGTAGAATCGAGTCGTAACAGACGTAAACGTAAAAAGCAAGTAAAAGGCAGAGACACCTCCATGTCAGAGGACAATGAAAATGATCAAAGAGTTGTGACAGGGGGGAGAGGGGGCAGTGGTGGGGGTGGGGTGGGGTGGGGGGTGCCCTGGATCTTGGGCTGCGGTAGAGGCACCGGCCCGTGCCGGGTGGCCGTCTGGGGTGGCCGTCTGGGGTGGCTGGTTCCCCTGGCGATGTTGACCCTCTGCCTGGGGGGGCGGGGGTTGCCTCTTTGGCGCCTGGGGCCCGGGGTCCTGTGCTGGGTCTGCCCTGGGCCTCCGGCCCCTGGCGGGGTCGGCGGCCGCCGATCTTGGTCGCCTGGGGCCCGGCCCCGCTGGACGCTGGGGTCCTGGCCGGGTTCTCCCTCTGCCCCCTTCCGGGCCGGTCCGTGGTCGTCCTCGTGGTTTGGTGGCTCGGGTCTCTGCTCTGGGATCGCTGCCGGCTCGCCTGGGTCTTGTGGGCTCTCGGCCCGCTTCTGGCCTTCACAGAGGTCAGAGTTGCATGATCACAGTCACAATTGCACCGTACTCTGCATGTGGACATAGCAACCATGTTGTCTTGGGGGGTGTTAAGTTTGTCCTGGTGCTAAAATATCAAAAGACATGTTTCCTCAGTTTGTTTGTTTCACATAGATGATCTGAATAATTACTAGCTGTGTTTCCTAACAAAACCCGTAGGATGTGTTCCGGTGTGTTTATTAAGGTGTACTAGCTTGTTGTCTGTTGTGTCGGTTTCAATTGAAAGATAATTGTGTTCTTGCACTCTTCCTTTTCTTTTCTCTATCCCCCTTTGTTGTTTTTTTTTCCTTTTTTTTTTTCCTGCCTCTTTGCTTCCCTGTCAGGTCCGGCAAATTCATGTATATTTAACTAATCGACAAGTATTCAAACTAAATAAATTACTGAACATTATCAAGGGGAGTCTTATACTTATAAACTCCCCTTGGAAAAGCAAACTTGTGTGGCACAATGCAGCAGCCAGATCCTCATTCCGCCTGCTCTGTTGCTGGACAGGACAAAAAAATTTAAAAAAAAGTGCCAAAATATTGCGTAATGGATCTTTATTAGTAATTTGTAGGGACAGTGCACAACAAGGCAAGGCAATCAGAATAAGTAAGATAGAAGGAAAGACAGTACAATGCTCTATGATTGAGGATAAAAAGTTTGTGATAGGGGTTATTACAGGAGTCCCAACAAATGTGACGGAACAACAAATCATAGATAATGTAACAGGAGCCAAAGTTATTGAAGCAAAACGTCTGCAAACAACCAGGTATGGAGAAAAATGTAACAGTCTGTCTGTCATGATTAAAATGGATGAAATAGTGTTGCCAGAGAGAGTATCCATAGGATACATCAGCTACACACGTGGACAAAATTGTTGGTACCCCTCAGTTAAAGAAGGAAAAACCCACAATTCTCACTGAAATCACTTGAAACTCACAAAAGTAACAATAAATAAAAATTTACTGAAAATTAAATAATCAAAATCAGCCATCACTTTTGAATTGTTGATTAACATAATTATTTAAAAAAAACAAACTAATGAAATAGGGCTGGACAAAAATGATGGTACCCATAACTTAATATTTTGTTGCACAACCTTTTGAGGCAATCACTGCAATTAAACGATTTCTGTATTTGTCAATGAGCGTTCTGCAGCTGTCAACAGGTATTTTGGCCCACTCCTCATGAGCAAACAGCTCCAGTTGTCTCAGGTTTGATGGGTGTCTTCTCCAAATGGCATGTTTCAGCTCCTTCCACATATGTTCAATGGGATTCAGATCTGGGCTCATAGAAGGCCACTTTAGAATAGTCCAACGCTTTTCTCTCAGCCATTCTTGGGTGTTTTTGGCTGTGTGTTTTGGATCGTTGTCCTGTTGGAAGACCCATGACCTGCGACTGAGACCAAGCTTTCTGACACTAGGCAGCACATTTCTCTCCAGAATGCCTTGATAGTCTTCAGATTTCATCGTACCTTGCACACTTTCAAGACACCCTGTGCCAGATGCAGCAAAGCAGCCCCAAAACATTACTGAGCCTCCTCCATGTTTCACCGTAGGGACAGTGTTCTTTTCTTCGTATGCTTGGTTTTTGAGTCTATGAACATAGAGTTGATGTGCCTTACCAAAAAGCTCCAGTTTGGTCTCATCTGTCCAAAGGACATTCTCCCAGAAGCTTTGTGGCTTGTCAACATGCATTTTTGCAAATTCCAGTCTGGCTTTTTTATGAGTTTTTTTCAGCAGTGGTGTCCTCCTTGGTCGTCTCCCATGAAGTCCACTTTGGCTCAAACAACGACGAATGGTGCGATCTGACACTGATGTACCTTGGCCTTGGAGTTCACCTTTAATTTCTTTGGAGGTTGCTCTGGGCTCTTTGGATACAATTCCAACGATCCGTCTCTTCAATTTGTCATCAATTTTCCTCTTGCGGCCACGTCCAGGGAGGTTGGCTACTGTCCCGTGGGTCTTGAACTTCTGAATAATATGAGCCACTGTTGTCACAGGAACTTCAAGCTGTTTAGAGATGGTCTTATAGCCTTTACCTTTAAGATGTTTGTCTATCATTTTTTTTCGGATGTCCTGGGACAATTCTCTCCTTCGCTTTCTGTTGTCCATGTTCAGTGTGGTACACACCTTTTCACCAAACAGCAGGGTGACTACTTGTCTCCCTTTAAATAGGCAGACTGACTGATTATGAGTTTGGAAACACCTGTGATGTCAATTAAATGACACACCTGAGTTAATCATGTCACTCTGGTCAAATAGTTTTCAATCTTTTATAGAGGTACCATCATTTTTGTCCAGGCCTGTTTCATTAGTTTGTTTTTTTAAATAATTATGTTAATCAACAATTCAAAAGTAATGGCTGTTTTTGATTATTTAATTTTCAATAAATTTTTATTTATTGTTACTTTTGTGAGTTTCAAGTGATTTCAGTGAGAATTGTGGGTTTTTCCTTCTTTAACTGAGGGGTACCAACAATTTTGTCCACGTGTGTATATAGACCCATTTACTGTAGGTAAACAAAGAGGGCTGCGCGCACCATGGCAACAGAAGTATGGCGGCTCGCAGTGGCTTGTCAAGCCATGCGGGTGCATTATCAGTAAAAGATCGCGAAAAATACTTTAAAAAGATCACTTTAACAAATGGCAAGAGGCTCCCACATCCCTGTACACTTACCAAATGGGACTATGACGTTAGTAAGTGGCCCAATATTCAGTGGCCTGATATTTATTTATATTTAGTTGAAAAACCTAGCATGTACACTAGAGAGAAGCTGCGAGCATACAAATCTATGGAGGCCTATGATTATGCAATTTGTGGACATGTACAGGTGAGATACAAGGACACTGACAAAGAGTTTTGTGTTTTGATGTCTGAAATTCTACCCAGCCAAAGGCAAGGGCAGAAGACTACGATGTATGAGGCATGAGTGATCATCAACAAAGTGGAGAACTACATACACACAGCAAACTGTACCTGTATGGCGGCAACTCCAGCCACATTATTGTTTATGTCCCCCGTCACAACAGTCGACAGGGCTTTTATTAGTGGCTCTAATCGTGTGGGAACCGACAGCTCGTCAGTATATTTTGCACTGATTTCACTTTATTTGCCACAACAGAGCACACGCGTGCATTGTTGATGGTATCCTCCGTCCAATCTGCTGGCTTGATAGCCTGGAGCCACAGCCGCCTTCGGTTGCTCTGAAACGGCTGAGAGCCCATTAGCATGCGGTAGAACTTATGTCCCTCTTTTGTATTTCGGTTCGTACAACCAAAAACACAACAGCCTGACATTATGATGCCGACAGTTCAGCGTTAGCTTTTAGTTTTGCTTCTCCGTGTGGTGCGAACAATGCCAGGTAAATGATATGAAGCGGTACTTCCGTTGCCTTGATGCACACGCAGCTTGTTGATGACGTAGGCTCTGATGGGGTCTATGGCCTAGATAACAATAAAGTGGATGTTTCTTTTCTTTGGGTTCCGGCACATGAAGGAGTAGAAGGAAATGAAGCAGCAGATATATTGGCCAAACAATCAATAAAATCCAACACAGTAAATATTGAAATATCACTAAGTAAGGATGAAGTAAAATCTATCATTAAGAAACATATGTACAAAATATGGCAGGAAAATTGGGCCATCACAATCACAGGGAGACATTTATATAACATACAACCACAAATCAAAAAGAGTGAAAGATGGGGCAGGAACAGAAGAGAAGAAATTATCATAACACGACTCAGGATAGGGCATGCAAGGCTTAACCAAACGTTACATAAAATAGGGAAGCATCCGACAGGCCTGTGTTCAGAGTGTTCACAGAAACAGTTCAGCATGTATTACTGGAGTGCAGTATGGGGAGGAGCGAAAGAGGGTGAGGCAAATGTTACAAAGAGAAAAACAGGAGTTAACTTTAGGTAGTCTTTTAGGGAGTGGATTACAGAAAGGATTAGGTATTCTAATGAATTATTTGACGGCAACGAGGTTAGGAAATAGGATATAGTTTGTTGTTTTTTTTTCGACCATCTCTTGACTCACACTCCAGTCCAGTAGGTGGCGGTAAATGCACCTAAAAGTTGGTTGCCAACCGCCAATAAAAAGAACGAACGAAAGAAAGAAAGAAAGCTGGTTTCAGGATGAACTCCTGATTCATCAAGATGAATTTATTAACTGGCGAATCCTGATGCACCGATGAGCAGGGAAGGAGCCGCAGCGGCCTCCTGGAGCTAACATGCTAACAGCGCCCCCATGGAGCTAACACGCTAAAACCGGCCCTCTGGAGCTAACATGCTAACACCGCCTCCCTGGAGCTAACACGCTAAAACCGGCTCTCTGGAGCTAACACGCTAACACCGCCTCCCTGGAGCTAACACGTTAAAACCGGCTCTCTGGAGCTAACACGCTAACAGCGGCCCTCCAGAGCTAACACGCTAACAGCGGCCCCTCACAGCTAACACGCTAACAGCGCCTGCCCGAAGCTAATATGCTAACGGCGCCCCCCATGGAGCTAACATGCTAACACCGTCTCCTTGGAGCTAACAGCGGCCCCCCGTAGCTAACACGCTAACAGCTACATCCAGGCCCAGCGGAGGGTCACCGCACTGAACCCCAGCAGCTCAACGCTGGAGTCTGACCACGTGACCGCAGGTAAGAACAAGTGAAGTTTTCAAACAAGCTGCTGTAGAGACATCTGGATGGAGCAGCTTCAGCAGATCCAGACTAAACTCCAGGAGGTGTTTCTACCTGTACCTGGTCACAAATCAGGTTCCTCCTTCAGTCAGCAGGTAATGTAGAGCTGAGTGGAAATAAAATGAGGACTTTAAGGTTCTGCTGCTGTAAATGACGCAGGACAGCAATGCTGCTGAAAAACTGTTAATCTGGTGTTAATATATTTATATTACTGATCAATACAGCTGATTATTGATCACTGACACATCAGAACTGTTCAACTTTAAACTTCAAACATACAATGATGATGTTATATTAAAGTGGATGTAGGTCTGACTCCATCCCATAATGAAGGAAATAACTTTAATTTATGGACAGATGAAAGAGAATTAATGTTACTGATTGAATATTCTGTCATAAATACCAACAGATAATGTTCTAATCAGAGATCTAGCTCCTCATCATCGGTTACCATGGAGATCTAGCTCCTCAGCATCAGTTACCATGGAGATCTAGCTCCTCAGCATCGGTTACCATGGAGATCCAGCAGGTTCAAAGACAGTCTTCTACATACCTGCTGACTCAGTAATCTGGCCTCATAGTTCAGCCTCTGGTCTACATCTGGAACCAGATCAGAACCTACCATTAGAACCTTGAATCAGATCACAGTACCTGTGGTGGTCTGCCAGACCTGCTGACCTGTTTCAGGCCCTGGGAGTCCAGGTGTCCTGCATGTGAACACCTGTCGCTCTGCCTGGAAGTGATGAAATAAAAGGCCGACTGAAGCTCCGCCCACAGCAGTCTGTTCACAGAGGGGGGGCCGTGACAAAACCGGACTGAAGCGGTTTCTGATTCAGGCAGAACACAGGAACCACGGGTCAGAACCACTCCACCAGCTGACTGCTCTGCTCTCTGATTGGACAGAATCTCCCCCTGCTGACTGCTCTGCTCTCTGATTGGACAGAATCTCCACCTGCTGACTGCTCTGCTCTCTGATTGGACAGAATCTCCACCTGCTGACTGCTCTGCTCTCTGATTGGCTCTGTGATGAACCTGTGATGTCATGGTGGTGAGTGTCTGACCAAGTGAATTGTGTGATGTCACAGAGTGGGATATGATGTAAACAAAAGGCCGAATTGTAGCGCTGTCGCCGGGCAGTTTGTTCTGAGAGCGCAGCGCCGTGACAAACATCGACCGAAGCGTCGGCTGATCCCAGAACAGCTGACAGAGGGTCACATGACCCGATCAGCTGACTGTTGTACACTGAAGGAGGCCTGATTGTTAGCAGGAAGACTAAATAAACTTGTTTGTTTGTCTGCAGGTAAACAGCTTCTTCTGTGGTTGGAGTCAACTGAGAGGAAACATGGAGACAGAAGAACATCTCCAGGATGAGGAGATGGTTTCTGGAAGACATCTCTAGAAACATCTTCCAGAACCTCCAGCTGGTTTCTCCTGAAGTTCCGACCATCACCAGGACCTGGATGGCTGAGAACCTCCACAGAAGAATGAGGAACAACATTAGTTCAGAGTTTAAACAAATAAATGAAACCTTCACGTTCTGTTTTCCATCATTCTAAGTAAAGTTCTCTCCTCCTCCATTCTGGTTCCACAGAGATGCAGCTGGAGTCCAGAGGGTTAAATCCTGTTCTTAGATTTCTGATTCTATGTTCAGTGCTCTTCACAGATTCGTTTGTTTAATAAAGAACTGATGTTTTTCAGGTTTTGTGTTGAGTTTAAAATGAACAGAATTGGGGTTTTCAGTGAAGCATGAAGACTGTAATGTTCATGAACAAAACTGAAAACTACACTGAGATTGAAGAAACTAAAATTACAGGATTAAGAAAATATTAGTCAAAGAAGTGATATTAATGCAAGTATGGGATAAAATCAGGTAATTAGACCAGTATGAGTCAGTTCTAACAGTAAACATGACATGAATAAACTGACCTAAAGAGTGAAAGTCTGATGGCATGAAGTGAATGTCTGGAAATGACAGATTATTTTAGGTAATATTACATTAAATTATGAAAGAATTACTGTCGGTGTGTAAAACCTGAGCTGTAGAAACTACCACGTGACCTCACCTCAGGTCAGTCTCGCGCTGATTTGTTTTTTCTGGTTGAACTTTTAACCGGAAATCATCAGCTGCGCATGCGCCGGCTGCTGAGCGGCTCAGACTCGGTCGGTAAAGTTCTCCGCAGTGTGCCGAACCAGCGGTGGAACCGGAGCCATGGACCTCCACACGGACTCCCCGGTAAGCACCCCGACAGCCGGCCTCCTCCTCCCGGGGACGGAGCCGGTAGCGGGCCGCAGCTAACCGGCTAGCTCTGCGCAAAACTCCGGTCAGAAACCAGCGACCCTCCACCGGAACCTGCTGCCCCGAACCAGACCCGGTTCTACTGGCTCTGTCCGCCTCATGCAGACCCAACTCTGCTCCAAGAGTAGTCCAGTAAAGGCTCAGTTCCTGTGGACCGGAGGAACCGGTATGAGTAGAACCAGGTCGAATCTGCCAGAAAAAAAATACCTGATTCTGAACCCGGTCCGGTTCTGAACGGAGTTTGGTGGAGGTTCTTAGAACAGCAGAATGCTCTGGTCCAGGTTGTCGTCATGGCGACCAGCTGCAGACAGATGTTGGTCTCTGATGAACGGGTCTTGTGGTTTCAGAGCGACCCGGTTCAGGTGAAGGTGGAGCCGGAAGAAGACGTGGAGATCCAGTCCTACCCGGTCCTCAGGAAGCTGTCCGTCGCTCTGACGGACTGCAGGTCGTGGCTGGAGGGGCGGGACTTCCTGTTTCTAGGTAAGAAACGTAGAAGGTTCAGGTAGACCAGCTGAAGGGACCGAGTCCAGAACCTCAGGCTTCATTCAGATCGTTCTGTTAGAATGACCCAGTTAGAACGATGGAAACCAGAGAACATCCAGTACTCGTAGATGTAGGAGGAACCAGAACCTCCTGCTGGTTCCTCCTGAAGCTCCTTCCATCTCCTCATCCTGTAGATGTTTCCAGACATGTTGTCAGACATGCAACATTATTTATTTCTGTTAATCTGCTCTGACATCTGAAAGTCAGAGGCATCTTATCTCTGAAGTTTTTTCTAAATATCTTGCCTGGCAGTCGTGTATGAATCAGCATATTTGCAGCATTTTCTTATATTTTAGTGTAAATGATCACTGCTAACATTTTTAGGAAATCGTTAACTGTCATATGTTTAAATCAGGCTTCATTTGTACGAACCACCACCTTTCTACAAACTAGCAGTGACTTCAGAAATAAAAATCAACTCTTTCACATTTTGAAATGAATCCTATTGAATTCATACTAATCATCAAATCTGTAGCATCTTTAACAAATCATTACAACAAACCGCTACACGGTTCCAACTAAGGATTTTTCACATTTTTGTGTCACGGCTCAGTGCTTAGAATGAAAATGTGTCCTCTCTTTCTTTGTTGGTTTGAAGCCTGGCGTTGAGTTCTGTAGTCTGGTGCAGCTCTGAGAGTCCTGGAGATGAGCATCAGTCAGGCGTGTTCTGGAGGCATGTTCTGTGTTCGTTCCTGGGAGGAAAGGCTGTTTCACAGAGATAAGCTGAACCAAAAAGCCTGCTGGGCATTCTGAGTGTACTTCTGTGTTTGGTGCAGACTGACGGTTTGAGCTGGAGGTCGTTAGGACTTCCGTGTCCACCTGTCCAGCATCCAGGCTGAACACAGTGATGCATGTCACGTCTACTGGCATGAAGGCACTGAAAGGAACCACACACATGGCTCCAGTTGATCAAAGTCACAAAACCTGTCCTGGAGTCTGTTTCTGACTTGGGAGAACTTTTCGTCTGCTTTGTCAAACCCCAGATGCAGGGTTGTCTTTCAATGAGGACTGTACGGAGGGAAAGTGCAGCACTTCTTTCCCCTGTAGATGCAGAGAAAATGTTCATCTGAGCTGTAAATGTGTTCACAGCGATCGTCATGTCAGCGGCAGTCTGACCTTTACCTTCAGATGGTTCAGTTTCCCAGTGATGTCTGTTAAAAATCAAGTTCATGAATTTACTCAGTGTCCTCCAGCAGTGAGATGTCTCCCCTTTGGACAGCAGGGACTCTTTGATTTAGGCCAAAATTGACCAAAAACGCTGCAACACTTGTCCCCTGCTGAGCTATGGGGTTTCTGTGTGCAGTCACAGGTCACCATGTTCAGCTAACATCTGCTCAGTAGAACCTTCATGTCCTGGGTGGTTTGGGTCTGCAGCCATTTATGATCTTCACCACCACAGGAGTCGTCACATGATCAGATCCCACCACTTCTCATGCTGCATTCTTCTCCATGAACAAACTGTTCCCCTCATCGTTGTCTTCATGAGCAACAGCGTCAGGAGCTCTTCTTTAGTGGAGAAATCATCAAACATCATCATCTGAACATCACAGACTCTGAATGCTGAACCTCCTGCACTCAGCCTCATCCTGGTCACGTTGTTTTAAAGTAGAGGCTCAACTCAACTTTATTTTTGTCCCCTGAAGGGCGATTTGTTTTGCAGCAGTTTACACAATCATTCTAGTAAGCAAACAATAAAAACTAACAAATTAATAACGTAAAAACCACATAAAACAGTAAAAACTCAATGCAATCCGTAAAAAGAACAATAAATGAGGCGTAGGATTGACATGGACACCAGCAGCAGTCGTGGTCGTTCATGTAGTCAGTTACAGTTCAGTACCAGCAGCAAGCCAGAATAAAGTCCAGACATTTGTGACGGGTCCAGTAGAGTGTGAACGTCGTATCGCTTTACCGCCACACGTGAGACACACACATTTATCTTTCACAGTCGTAGAAAAGAACTCTTCCTCCCAGTCATCGTGTAATTGGTGTTTTCTCTTTCACTCCTCCGTGTCCTGGGGTAAAAACCACACCTCGCTTCAGCAAACAGTGACCTGGTGGTCTGACATGAGCATGAGTTCATTTACACCAAAGACATTTTTGTTTTTAAAAAAATACATGAAATATTTGCATTTAAAATGCATTAATGTAAGTTTTTTTGATTCAAAAAGATCAGCGACTATAATGTTTAGAAGGAATGTCACGGTGACTCGTGTTATTTTTGGAGCATGTTGCCTCTGATTCACAGGAAACATCACCATTTCTGATTTAATTTTATTGATTAAACAACTCGTCACAGGTGATACATTTAGGCACCGCCAGAAAGTTGGAAATCCCTAACCTGGCAATATCCAGATTAATAATTGTGTAGTACTTGATAGTACTCCACAATATCAATCTGGGACCGCTCCATGTAAATCCGTTCGGAGGAAAGAGGCACGGATTGGACAATGCAACAGTATGTCCCGCCTCTGACAGGTTTGTTTTTAGCCAATCGTGGCAAACTTTAATGTGTCGTCATCGGGTTGCGTGCAGGTGCTATGGTGTGGTCAAAGTAGAACTGACTTAATAGCAGCATCTACACGATCGCAGTGTTTCCCCTCCTATATGACCTACGAGGCGGGCCGCCTCGCTGGTATAGGCCACCGCTTCACTACAATTTTGCCAAAATTGCCGCCTCACTGGTCCGCGCCCAAAAAAAAACAAACGGAAAACACCAAGCCACCGGTGCTGTCATTTTTAACTGTGCGGGTCCGCCGGCTGCTCTCCTCCGGTCTCCCCTGCTAGCTGGTCGGCTAACACCTGCCGCCGCTCGTCTGCCCGGGACAAACCACGCACGCACTTGATCTACTGGTGCTTGGTGTTGTCGTCACACCCGGATATCCCGCCCATTATCCCGCCCCACACACGAATACTGCTGCGTGATTGGCCCGAACCAACTTGGTGCTGTATGAAAAGTGAAGGCAGGAGCGGAGCAAGATGGTTTCTTGAGAGATTTGTGAATTCACAAATATCGCGAGAAATCAACTTGCTGGCAAGGTTAGGAAATCCCAGGATTCTCTCTGTTTTCACAGTTTCTGAGTGAATGTTGTCATGTAGTAGATTCTTGAAAATAATGTCCAGGTTTGGAGGGTTTACAGTCACTGATTATTGTTTCCATCAGTGATTCATCTGCTGATTATTTCCTGGACTTCAGTGTGAGATGATCTCAAAAATCCCCAGGAGACAAAACGTCTGGAAAAGATGGAGTGATTTGTCACTTCAGATTCTTAAAGAGTCCAGCAGGTTCCTGAATGTCTCTTTAAAGTGAATCAGCAGCTTTAACTCCACACTGTCTCCTTTTACCAGCATGAATGTTAGAATACATACAGAAAGTCTGATCAGGTTTCTAATCAATACTTATCAATCAATAACCAATGAATAGTTAGAAAGTAAAGTTCTGTTCTAATGGAGACTATTGGCTACTGCATTATAGGAACACTGTGACTCGGTGTGAATGCAGGATCTCTGGTTGGAGGTCATTCACCTTCTCTGAGGTCTTTGTCATAGTGCCCGCTGCTGCTAAACTCATCCAAGTCCTGGTGATCGTAGGAGCTTCAGGAGAAGCCAACCGGACTCCTCTGGAAGATGTTCTTCCAAAGAAGTCCAGCTGGTTTCTGAAGGTCCTAGAATTAAAAGGTGGAACATGTCAGGTCATTAGGGACATGAAGGGTTCAATAACTGGTCTACGATCAGCCAGATCCTGGTCAGAACATCTCTAGGTCTTCCTAACCTTCACCTCTGCTTCCCTGCAGACCAGCACCCTCAGCTGTGCGAGTCGACGCCGCTGCAGAAGCCGTCCACCAACTCTGGCAGGAAGATGGCGTACTGCCCCGAGTGTAAGAAGGGCTTCTACAAGCAGGCTCACCTGGAGGCTCACCTGAGGGTCCACCGAGGCCAGAAGCCCAACGAGTGCTGGCAATGCGGGAAGACCTACCCGACCCTGATGAGCCTGGTGGTCCACCAGCAGATCCACGACCGCCAGGAGCCGTACCGCTGCTCGTACTGCGACAAGACCTTCGCCCTGAAGAGGGACTGGAAGACCCATCACCGCACGCACTCCGGGACCAAACCCTTCAAGTGCTGGTTCTGTGGAGACGGGTTCTGTGAGCAGGATGAGCTGACGGAGCACCTGCAGCAACACCAGGGGGAGAAGTGCTACCGCTGCTCGGTCTGCGACAAGATGTTCGTGTCCTACCAGGGCTTCAACTTTCACCGCAAGTCGCACAAGAGCCAGACGTTGCTGCCGTGCAACAAGTGCGAAAAGACCTTCGCCAACCCTCAGAGCCTGAAGCTGCACCAGGTCACGCACTCCAGCAAGAAGCCGCACAAATGTCCCACCTGTGGGAAAGGCTTCAAGCTGCTGAGCGGCATGCGCTGCCACCAACGCACCCACGATGACCTGCGCGACTACCACTGCGCCGAGTGCGGCAAGTGCTTCTCCAGCCTGCAGGGCCTGAAGCTGCACAACCGGACCCACACCGGCCTCAAACCCTACAAGTGCCCCGAGTGCGGCAAGAGGTTCACGCAGTCTCCACACCTCAAGTCCCACATGGTGACCCACACCGGCGAGCGGCCGTTCCTCTGCACCACCTGCGGCAAGAGGTTCACACAGTCGTCCCACCTGAGGTCCCACATCACGCTGTTCCACGTGGGCGAGAAGCCGTTCAGCTGCGAGGACTGCGGCAAGAGCTTCACCATCGCCCACTACCTGAAGATGCACCGGCTGAGCCACACCAAGGAGAAGCTGTACCAGTGCACTTACTGCCAGAAGTCCTTCTCCTACCACAATTCGTGGCGGGCGCACGAGAGGATCCACACCGGCGAGCGTCCGTTCAGCTGCCAGGACTGCGGCCAGAGCTTCATCACGTCGGGCTCGCTGCTGAGCCACCAGAGGTCCAAACACACCGGTGAGAAGAGCCACTACTGCATCACCTGTGGAGAGTTCTTCTTCACCAGCACGCTGCTGCGCGTCCACCAGCTGGACCACACCGGGGAGCGGCCGCACGCCTGCAGCTGCGGAAAGACCTTCAAGACCAAAGGTGTGCTGCGCTACCACCTGAAACGCTTCACCGATCACCGGCCCGCCCAGTGACCCGCCTCCTGGAGGGGGCGTGGCCACAGACAGGTGCAACAGTAAGGAGCTTCTTCAGGTGATCTGAGCTGGAGGAGCAGCGCCACCTACTGGTTGGATGGTTTTCTTTCACTACATGAGGACAGAAGCTGCTGCAGAAGGTTTTAGTTTCTTCAGTATCACAAACTCTACAGGAACAAAGAACCACAGACACTAACCCAGTAGAACCCAGTAGAACCCACGCTTCTGTCACTGTCCCACAGCATCTACCTGTTCTCCTCATAATGGTCCACCAATGAAGGGTCAATCCATCTGATCAGGTATTGATCTGATCAGGTATTGATCTGAAGGTTTGATAGATCTGATCAGTTATTGATCGATCAGGTGTTGATCTGATCAGTTATTGATCTGATCAGTTATTGATCTGATCAGGTACTGATCTGATCCGGTATTGATCTGAAGGTTTAATCAATCTGATCAGGTATTGATCTGATCAGTTATTGATCTGAAGGTTTAATCAATCTGATCAGGTATTGATCTGATCAGTTATTGATCTGAAGGTTTAATCAATCTGATCAGGTACTGATCTGATCCGGTATTGATCTGAAGGTTTAATCAATCTGATCAGGTATTGATCTGATCAGGTACTGATCTGATCAGGTATTGATCTGATCAGGTACTGATCTGATAGTCTCTCACTATCTGTGTTTTTATCCTCTGGATTCATCGATCAGCTGTTTTGTCTAAATCGTGGATCAGAGGTTCCTCAAACATCTGGTTTAGTCCAAAGATCTTCAGTTTTCTGTCCCAGAGGAAAGATGCTGCCAAGTTATTGAACAATTGGTTATTGACGAGCTGTTTGATTGATTGATTGATTGTAGCAGCTCTTTTTAAAGCTTCTTAAGGACAGAAAAAAATGCTTCATCCAGTTTTTAATCTTCTGCTGCAGCAAACCGGAATCACTTTTTACACCTTTTTATTTCTGAAGAACAAATCAAGGAAACGAGTTTATCTGAACTGAAACGTGATCTGGTGCTGGAGAGCAGAGAAGATGCTCAACGTGTCACATGACCTGACAGCCGGCCAATCACAGCCGGTCTGTCCACCAGAAACCCGTTAATGCTGCTGTTATTCATCATGTCGTGTTCCACAATAAAAACCAATCATGTTCTTTTGTCTTCGTTTATCTGTCACATGCCAAAGGTTCAGATTGTTGAATATTTGTGTATAAATAGTTTATATGAATCAGTTTGATGTCCTGCAGGAAACAGTTTGTCTGCAGCAGCTGATGATCATGTGATGAATTAGAAAAACTCAGAATCATTCAGCTCTGAGATGAATAAAACCAGTTAGAGGTTAGAAAGACACAAAAGGAGATTCAAGGTGCTTCTATAATATTATATCATTATTATAGCATGTTCTAACATTTACAAACCGCAGAAAGATTAAAGCCAAGTTAGCAGATAAAAACAACACTGGTGTTTTTTTCTGTCTTATTGAAGAGGTTTAAAAACTACAGTAGATCAAACAGGTCAGCATGTGTTAGAAAGGCAGGAAGAAACAAAAAGTAAAGTTTGAGAAAATAATAATGTCTATAAAATGAAAAAATCTGTGAAGAAAGTCAGTATTTAGAGAAAACAAACAAATCTAAAAACCAACTAAGTCAAAGCTACAGGTTAAAAAAGACAAAAAATAAAATGAAAAATAGAACGTAGAAGATTATTTTTTTCTACTGATGATTTTTAATCCTTATAAAGAATTTATTCAATTTCATTTAGAAATGAACTTTTAATTAAACTTTAACCCTCGACCCATTTTAAAGTTTGAAAATGTGGAGAAAATATCTATTTCCACAGTGAAACCTCTGATGTCCACATTTTCAACATTTTGGGGAAATTTTGAACATTTTTGGTGGAAAATAGAAATGTTAAAAAAAACTTCTTTAAAAATCCAGTGAATGTCGCTGGTTGATTTTTATGTGAATGTTCTTTTAAAAAATATCGGAAGTTTTACTGATATATATGTAACCACTTTAGCTATTTTTAGGGTTTCTTTCTGAGATTTTTACTCATTTTTTGAAAATATTTACAAGAATTTTCTTGCCAAGTTTGAGGAATTCTTTTAAAATTAAAACTATTCAGGGAAACTTTTAAGGAATTATTGGAATTTCCTTTCCGAAAGTTTTGCAAATATTCAGAAATTTTGGGGGTTTTTTGCTGATTTTTTAAATTTTATTTTGTAAATTGTTCATTTTTTTCCCTTCACTGCTTTTATTCTGAAGGCGAGGAGTTGTACGCAGCCACTTCCGCTTATTATGTAAACAGTCAAGATGGCGGCCTCCTGCGGGCTCCGCGCGCTCCTCGGTCAGAGTATGAGCTGCTTCAGGTGTTCCGGTCCCCTGGGACGGATCTCCGCAGTACACAGGTGAGACTGAGCTGGAGGAGGAGCTGCTGGAAGCTCTGGAGAAGCTTCATCCACACAGTGATACCCAGCTACCGTTAATAACAGTCAGGAGGACCTCTGGTGGTCAGCGACAGGAAGTACAACCCAGCCTGCTGATTGGTTCATTGGACATATTCCTGTTGGACTCCACCTGATCAGGGGTGTCCAACATGAGGCCCGTGGTCCAAAAGTGGTCCTCCAGAGGGTCCAATCCGGCCCTCAAAGTGTAAAAATTCCAGAGAAGACATTAACTGCAGATTGTAAATTAGTAAAACTATAAATTTAAAATCATTTCTAGACCATGACAAGTTGTTTGGATCATAAAGTAAAATACTAGATTGTTCTTTTGTCGTTTTGTGTCTAATTTTTTGTAGTGTTTTGTCTGTTTTTGTTGTTTTTTGGTCTTTTTTTGTCTGACTTTTGTTATTTGTCTCATGTTTTTGTTGTTTTGTTTCTCGGTTCTGTCATGTTTTTGTCTTATTTGTGTATTTTTTTGCATTTTTTTGTCTAATTTTTGTTCTCTTTTTGTTTGGTCTCATGTCGTTTGTCTAATTTTTTGTTGTGTTGTTTTTCTCATTTTGTTTGTGTAATTTTTAAAAATATTTTGTCTTGTTTTTGTTGTTGTTTTTTTGTTTGTTTTTTGTGGTTTTGATCCTCCAGTAAATCCTCAGTTCCAGGTGAATAAATGTTGTTTCTTTGCCAACACTCTGATCTGTAGGTTTTAATGTGGAAATGATCAACCAAATTTATTTTTCTTCATAAATTTCAGGTTGTTCATGATGCTTAGTAAAAAGATAATTCCTTGAATGTGAACATTTCTGCACTAAAACAAAGGAACCATTTTATGGGTTATTCTGCTGTGGTTCTACTGGTTCTACTGGAGATCAGACTGGATGTGGAACCTGGACTGAGATAATTGTATGGGTTCTAGTGGATACAAAATTAATAATTAATAATAATTAGTAATACTGACAGTAACGGCTGGAGACGGTGGTTCTAATCTGTAACTCTAGAAACTCTTCACTTGGATTCTGGAACATCTAAAGGTTCTGCTACATTCATAAGATGTTCTACAGATTCCATCATGGATTTAGGAGAACTGTGTTCTGGTTCTGGTGATGTTTGAAGGCCTGACCTGGTTCTAACGCTTCCATATGTTCGCTTCATGAGCTGCTGGACATGTCAGAACCTGGGCTGTCAGAGAACCATCACTCTCCATTCACAGAACCAGAACCTTGCTGCTGGGTCAGCTGCTCCAGATCTGCTGCTGTTCCTCCCAGTCAGAGTTCTGAAAGTTCCAGGTTCAGTCCAGTAGAGGTTCTGATGGTTCCATTTTGATTCTTTCTCTTCGTTCAGGTCCATCGTTGAACCCGTCCGCCATCACAGTGTCTCAGTGACGGGAAAACGCTCGGCATGCTGGGTAAACCCGGGCCATGAGTCCAGCAGGAGAACCTTCCAGAACCCAGCGGGTAGAGGAGCAGCGCTGTGGGCAGCAGTCGGTCCGTTGGGTTCCTCTAAAAGTCTTCTAGAACGTTTGGTTCTTTACTCCAGACTCAGCAGCTTCCTGTTTCTGTTGCAGCTTTTTCTCTGTTCGGATCCGAAGAAGATCAGAGAGACGAAGCCCAGAGGAAGGAGGACGAGATGGTCCTGCTGCTGAAGAAGGCCAAGGTACCAGAACCAGGACCAGAACCAGGACTAGAGCTAGAGCTACACTCAACAAAAATATAAACCAACACTTTTGTTTTTGTTCCTATTTTTTATGAGATGAACTCAAAGATCTAAAACTTTTTCCACATACACAATATCACCATTTCTCTCAAATATTGTTCACAAATCTGTCTAAATGTGTGATTGTGGGCAGTCTAAGGCTCACCTGTGCACTAATCATGGTGTCTAATCAGCATCCTGATATGGAACACCTGTGAGGTGGGATGGATTATCTCAGCAAAGGAGAAGTGCTCACTATCACACATTTAGACAGATTTGTGAACAATATTTGAGAGAAATGGTGATATTGTGTATGTGGAAAAAGTTTTAGATCTTTGAGTTCATCTCATAAAAAATGGGAGCAGAAACAAAAGTGTTGGTTTATATTTTTGTTGAGTGTAGAACTAGAAGAACCAGTACAACAGAGAAACTTCAGTAAAGTACTTGATGTGTTTCAGCTCAGCATGCATCGAGGTCAGCTGCAGGCCGCTTCTGGGTTCCTTCATCAGGCCGTCGTTCTGGCTCATCAGAACCACAACAACCAGGCCATCATCTACACCTACAGCCTGGTAACCCTCACAGCACCCTCTAGAACCCTCACAGGAACCGTCCCTCTAGAACTGTTCTAATAACTTTCTTCTGTCCTCAGATGGCAAACTTGGCGTACGTTCAGGGTCAGCTGGACAGTGTGAGTATCGACCAATCACAGCTCAGAATTCTCATCTGCAGACCAATCATATGTCTTCATTCCTTCCTGCTCTCTGGTCTCTATATTTATTCTGTTCAGAACCAGAACTGTGGTCCCTCTGGTTCTAAATCAACTCGGTTCCTCTTCAGAGTCACACTGGAACTAGTGTTTGTGATGTTCTGGTGAAGTTTGTTCTGTGAGTCTCTGGAGGTTCCTCATGTTTTCCTGATGTTCTGGATGTTCTAACAGCTGATAGAACATCTGGTAGGAGTTTGTTTTATGTTCTCTTTGTGGAACACTGAGAACCAGCGTCATTGCGGTACCTTTATGCCTCCGCCTGATTGGCTGCTCTCTGTGACATCACGTCTCTGCTGTGACATCACGTCTCTGATCTTCTTCCAGGCAGAGAAGCTCTTCAAAGCAGCGATGAGCTTCATGCTGGCTGGAGGAACTCCTGAGGTGAGCCCCGCCCCTTTATTCCACCTGTCCAGGTAAACACTGCTCCACTGCTCTGACCTGCTGCTTGTTTCCAGGACGACAACGCCGTCATCGAGATGTCTCTGAAACTGGCCACCATCTACGCCGAGCAGAACAGGTGAGAGGCAGCCTGAAGGTACGCTGATGTCGCTGTGATGTCGCTGTGAGGTCACAGTTTGTGCTCTCTGTTTGAGGGCGGAGCTGGCAGAACACGGCTTCAGGTTCTGTACGGAGTCTCTGGAGGCCAAACTGGAGAAACACAAAGAGCTGCAGGAGGACGAGCAGACAGGTGAGAACAGGTGTGACACCCTGAGGCGGGCTGGAAGCTCTTCACAGACGGTTTGTTTGTCCTCAGAGGAGCAGGAGGTTCTGAGGAAGGAGACCCGCCTCCTGCTGGGTCTGTGTTTGGACTCCAGGGCTCGGTACCGGGCGGCAACTCTGCACCTGAAGCAGGCAGGACAGGACTACCTGGACGCCCTGAACATCTGCCGCCAGGAGCAGGGAGACACACACCCACAGGTACACACCTGTACACACACCTGTACACACACCTGTACACACACCTGTACACACACAGGTACACACACAGGTACACACCTGTACACACACAGGTACACACACAGGTACACACCTGTACACACACCTGTACACACACCTGTACACACACCTGTACACACACAGGTACACACCTGTACACACACCTGTACACACACAGGTACACACACCTGTACACACACAGGTACACACACCTGTACACACACCTGTACACACACCTGTACACCCACAGGTACACACCTGTACACACACCTGTACACACACAGGTACACACACCTGTACACCCACAGGTACACACACCTGTACACACACAGGTACACACACCTGTACACACACCTGTACACACACAGGTACACACACCTGTACACACACAGGTACACCCACAGGTACACACACCTGTACACACACCTGTACACACACAGGTACACACACAGGTACACCCACAGGTACACCCACAGGTACACACACCTGTACACACACAGGTACACACACAGGTACACCCACAGGTACACCCACAGGTACACACACAGGTACACACACCTGTACACACACAGGTACACCCACAGGTACACACACAGGTACACACACAGGTACACACACCTGTACACACACCTGTACACACACAGGTACACACACCTGTACACACACAGGTACACACACCTGTACACACACAGGTACACACACAGGTACACACACCTGTACACACACAGGTACACACACCTGTACACACACCTGTACACACACAGGTACACACACAGGTACACACACCTGTACACACACCTGTACACACACAGGTACACACACCTGTACACACACAGGTACACACACCTGTACACACACAGGTACACACACAGGTACACACACCTGTACACACACAGGTACACACACCTGTACACACACCTGTACACACACAGGTACACACACAGGTACACACACCTGTACACACACAGGTACACACACCTGTACACACACCTGTACACACACAGGTACACACACAGGTACACACACCTGTACACACACAGGTACACACACAGGTACACACACCTGTACACACACAGGTACACCCACAGGTACACACCTGTACACACACCTGTACACACCTGTACACACACA
The DNA here is from genome assembly GCF_021347895.1 of Acanthochromis polyacanthus. NCBI lineage: Eukaryota > Metazoa > Chordata > Actinopteri > Pomacentridae > Acanthochromis > Acanthochromis polyacanthus. Next base: position 2,379,255 of record NC_067121.1, on the reverse strand, counting down.
GGTACACACACCTGTACACACCTGTACACACACAGGTACACACCTGTACACACACAGGTACACACACCTGTACACACACAGGTACACACACCTGTACACACACCTGTACACACACAGGTACACACACCTGTACACACACAGGTACACACCTGTACACACACCTGTACACACACAGGTACACACACCTGTACACACACAGGTACACACACCTGTACACACACAGGTACACACACAGGTACACACACCTGTACACACACCTGTACACACACAGGTACACACACCTGTACACACACAGGTACACACACCTGTACACACACCTGTACACACACAGGTACACACACCTGTACACACACAGGTACACACACAGGTACACACACACCTGTACACACACAGGTACACACACCTGTACACACACAGGTACACACACAGGTACACACACCTGTACACACACCTGTACACACACCTGTACACACACAGGTACACACACCTGTACACACACAGGTACACACACAGGTACACACACCTGTACACACACCTGTACACACACAGGTACACACACAGGTACACACACAGGTACACACACCTGTACACACACCTGTACACACACAGGTACACACACCTGTACACACACAGGTACACACACCTGTACACACACAGGTACACACACCTGTACACACACAGGTACACACACCTGTACACACACCTGTACACACACAGGTACACACACAGGTACACACACAGGTACACACACCTGTACACACACCTGTACACACACAGGTACACACACCTGTACACACACAGGTACACCCACAGGTACACACACCTGTACACACACCTGTACACACACAGGTACACACACAGGTACACACACCTGTACACACACCTGTACACACACAGGTACACACACCTGTACACACACAGGTACACACACCTGTACACACACAGGTACACACACCTGTACACACACCTGTACACACACAGGTACACACACAGGTACACACACAGGTACACACACCTGTACACACACCTGTACACACACAGGTACACACACCTGTACACACACAGGTACACACCTGTACACACCTGATCGTACACCTGGTCTCTGTGTTCCAGACTCTGGTGCTGATGAGCGACCTGGCCACCATCTTGGACCTGCAAGGTCGCCATGACGACGCCCTGGTTCTAGTCCAGCAGGCGGTGGACCTGAGCCGCTCCACCGGACACCCGGACCTACACGTGCTGCTGGGGAACCTGGCCGGCATCCTGCTGCACACAGGTGAGCACAGGTTCAAGACCGGGGCTCCTGTCCTCTGCAGGTCTGACCCGGTCTCGCTCTGTCCCCCCAGGACGGATGGACGACTCGGTCCGGTTCTACCAGGAGGCTCTAAATCTGGCCCGGCAGGCTGGAGACCAGGAGGCCGTGGAGCGGATCCAGGAGGGGCTGAAGGAGGTGAAGAAGAGGAGGAACCAGGAGAGGACGGAGGACAGGAAGGAGGCTGCACCGTGACCCAGGAGGACCAGAATCCAGGGACAGGAAGCCTGAAGACCAGAACTGGGAGCAGGTCCGGTCGGCAGTGTCGTCTTCCCATCTGCAGAGTCCACATGCACTGTTGACATTCATCAGGACCCTCATTTAGACCCAGTCTGTGTCCGTTTCTGTGTTTTGGTGTCTTTGTCCTTCAGATGTCCACCAGGAGAACTCAGACCAGGAGACCCGACCCAGACTACCTGAGTCCAGAACCATCCCGTTAGTTTCAGAGGTTCTGTTAAATCCAGCTCATATGATGCGTGTTTGGAGATAAGATGTTCTGATGTTCTGCTGCAGGTTCCCACGCTGGGGAACTTCCTGTTGTGTTGACTGAAGCCTTCACAATAAAAGCTGAGTGATGACAGTAAACAGAGTAATGAGCAGCTCAGGGTTCTACCTCCCTGCAGGTTCCTCCTCCATCAGAGGCAGTCTGACGTGAAGAAGAAACTGAAATAATCCCAAAAACAAATGTTTGGCCAGAAATGCTCAGAAAAAAACTAAATGACAAAAGAAAAGCAGTTCATAGTAGAAAAGCAGAAAGGTTTCATTACTGAAGATAAAATAAGATCAAACAGCTCAGCGCTGTAGCTGACGAATAAAAAGTAAGAAGGTCCTGATCTACAGAACCTTTCAGGTCCAGACTCTAGTTCTCAGCTGACAGAGATAAAGACAGGTGAAGGTTTCTCCAGCTGTGTGAGTGATGTCATGAGAACAAGATTGTGATTATATGAACACACATTAAATGCTACACACAGCTATACATTCTCACACACACGTCTTTACAGAGATAATTCCATGTAAACATACCTGTGCATGCACACACTCAGGTGAAGCTGTGGGAAAGGAGGTAATTGTTGTTGTGCTAACAGGCTAATTATTCTCTCTCTCTCACACACACACACACACACACACACACACACACACACACACACACACACACACACACACACACACACACACACACACACACACACACACAGAGCTGTGAGGTATAAAAGCAGCTGCAGACGGTTTGTTTCTGTTTCTGCTTCAACGACGACTCGCCTTAGTGACCAGGTATGAACACACCTCAGCTCATCATTAACTGTTATTTAGCAGGACGTTTGATTTCCATCAGCTTGGATCAGTGAGTCAGAGCGACAGGTTCTAGTCCTTTCACTGAACCAGCACAGTCTGCAGTGTAGAACGTTCTGCTGTACAGAGAAGCTCACAGAGTCATGTTTGTGCTGAAGTTGTTCAACCCATATGGACCCCAGAGCAGCCATAAGGAGACAGAGGAGAGAAAACACCCTTTAACATGAAGAAACCTGGAGCAGAACCTGGATCTTTATGTGGGGGAACATCTGCTGCTGGAAGGAGGTAGAGAGGAACAGAAGAGGTAGAGAGGGTGGAGGACAAGGAACATAGAACACACACTGGATCCATGTATGATCAGACAGATGATTCATACAAAGTAGAAGCTAACATGTAAACTGATCCATAGTTTCCTGTTCTGGTGTACAGCTCTGGTATTAAATCTACTACATACACACGTGGACAAAATTGTTGGTACCCCTCAGTTAAAGAAGGAAAAACCCACAATTCTCACTGAAATCACTTGAAACTCACAAAAGTAACAATAAATAAAAATGTATTGAAAATTAAATAATCAAAAACAGCCATTACTTTTGAATTGTTGATTAACATAATTATTTAAAAAAACAAACTAATGAAACAGGCCTGGACAAAAATGATGGTACCTCTATAAAAGATTGAAAACTATTTGACCAGAGTGACATGATTAACTCAGGTGTGTCATTTAATTGACATCACAGGTGTTTCCAAACACATAATCAGTCAGTCTGCCTATTTAAAGGGAGACAAGTAGTCACCCTGCTGTTTGGTGAAAAGGTGTGTACCACACTGAACATGGACAACAGAAAGCCAAGGAGAGAATTGTCCCAGGACATCCGAAAAAAATGATAGACAAACATCTTAAAGGTAAAGGCTATAAGACCATCTCTAAACAGCTTGAAGTTCCTGTGACAACAGTGGCTCATATTATTCAGAAGTTCAAGACCCACGGGACAGTAGCCAACCTCCCTGGACGTGGCCGCAAGAGGAAAATTGATGACAAATTGAAGAGACGGATCGTTGGAATTGTATCCAAAGAGCCCAGAGCAACCTCCAAAGAAATTAAAGGTGAACTCCAAGGCCAAGGTACATCAGTGTCAGATCGCACCATTCGTCGTTGTTTGAGCCAAAGTGGACTTCATGGGAGACGACCAAGGAGGACACCACTGCTGAAAAAACTCATAAAAAAGCGAGACTGGAATTTGCAAAAATGCATGTTGACAAGCCACAAAGCTTCTGGGAGAATGTCCTTTGGACAGATGAGACCAAACTGGAGCTTTTTGGTAAGGCACATCAACTCTATGTTCATAGACTCAAAAACCAAGCATACGAAGAAAAGAACACTGTCCCTACGGTGAAACATGGAGGAGGCTCAGTAATGTTTTGGGGCTGCTTTGCTGCATCTGGCACAGGGTGTCTTGAAAGTGTGCAAGGTACGATGAAATCTGAAGACTATCAAGGCATTCTGGAGAGAAATGTGCTGCCTAGTGTCAGAAAGCTTGGTCTCAGTCGCAGGTCATGGGTCTTCCAACAGGACAACCATCCAAAACACACAGCCAAAAACACCCAAGAATGGCTGAGAGAAAAGCGTTGGACTATTCTAAAGTGGCCTTCTATGAGCCCAGATCTGAATCCCATTGAACATATGTGGAAGGAGCTGAAACATGCCATTTGGAGAAGACACCCATCAAACCTGAGACAACTGGAGCTGTTTGCTCATGAGGAGTGGGCCAAAATACCTGTTGACAGCTGCAGAACGCTCATTGACAAATACAGAAATCGTTTAATTGCAGTGATTGCCTCAAAAGGTTGTGCAACAAAATATTAAGTTATGGGTACCATCATTTTTGTCCAGCCCTATTTCATTAGTTTGTTTTTTTAAATAATTATGTTAATCAACAATTCAAAAGTGATGGCTGATTTTGATTATTTAATTTTCAATAAATTTTTATTTATTGTTACTTTTGTGAGTTTCAAGTGATTTCAGTGAGAATTGTGGGTTTTTCCTTCTTTAACTGAGGGGTACCAACAATTTTGTCCACGTGTGTATATAGCTGGTAGTAAAATTCAAACAGTATGTAAGTTAGCATAACAAGTATAGTGAGGATGATGCAGAGTTGACTGGTGGAAAAAGGGAGTTGGAAGCAGAGGGCTGGAGGAAGGTCAGCAGCAGCATCCCACAGTGGACATGATGGAGACTGGACCAGTTGGTGGAACATCAACCACAGATCTGAAGCATCCAGCTCTGGGACCAGGGACACTCGGAGAAATAGCACAGGGGGAAACAGAGTGAATGTACTGCAATAACGGTATACATATTAAATGTAAAGGTAGATAGAGAAGGGCTCAGTGCGTCAAGAGAAGTCCCCCAGCAGCCTAGGCCTATAGCAGCATGACTAGAGGCAGAACGAAGGGACGTCCAAGAGGGAGTCAGCTGTGCAATGAAGACACAAGCCGAACCCCTGTGGGTCACCCAGTCAGCCCCAACTATAAGATTTGTCAAAAAGGAACGTTTGAAGCCTGGTCTTAAAAATAGAGAGGGTGTCTGCCTCCAGAACCCAAACTGGGAGCAGGTTCCACAGGAGAGGAGCTGATAACTGAAGGCTCTGCCTCCCATTCTACTTTTAGAAATTCTAGGAACAACAAGTAAGCCTGCAGCTTGAGAGCGAAGAGTTCTACTAGGATAATAAGGTACTATCAGATCTTTAAGATATGATGGAGATTGGTTATTAAGAGCTTTATATGTCAGAAGAAGGATTTTAAATTCTATTCTGGATTTAACAGGAAGCCAGTGAAGAGAAGCAAGTATAGGGGAAATATGATCTCTTTTGCTAACTCCTGTCAGTACTCTGGCAGCAGCGTTTTGGATCAACTGTAGATGTTTGAGAGAACTATTTGGACAACCCGATAATAAGGAATTACAATAGTCAAGCCTGGAAGTAACAAAAGCATGAACTAATTTTTCTGCATCACTCTGAGACAGAATGTTCCTGATTTTTACAATATTACGCAGGTGAAAAAAGGAAGTCCTACAGACTTGCTTTATGTGTGAGTTAAAGGACATGTCCTGGTCAAAAATAACTCCAAGATTCCTCACAGTAGTACTGGAGGCCAACGTGATGCCATCCAGAGTAACTATTTGCTTTGAAAGCGAGTTTCTAAGATGTTTGGGGCCAAATACAATGACTTCAGTTTTGTCTGAATTTAGCAGTAGGAAGTTAAAAGTCATCCAGGTTTTAATGTCCTTAAGACAATCTTGCAGTCTAGCTAACTGATCAGTTTCATCTGGCTTCATAGATAAATACAACTGAGTGTCGTCATCGTAACAACAGAAATTAATAAAATAGTTCCTGTGTGTTTCTGCTGGAGATCATTTTCTAAGAAGCAGATTTGATGAACAAGCAGCATCACACCTGCAGCCTTCATCCACTGAGAACTACAACGCTGCCACCATCAGGCCAGACTATGAATTACAGCTCTGCTCTGTAACTAGCAGCTGTTTCAGGTTCTCAGTGGGTTTCTTTTTAACTTCAAGCATATTTGAAACAATTTTTTTTTCAAGTAACAAAAACCCAAAGTGAACTCGTCTCGTTTCCATGAACTGCTTTGGAAAGAATTAATTATTGTGCATCGTGTTGTCTGAAGGTGGCGCTGTAGGCTCCATGAGCTGGAATAAGACAGTAGAAGCTCCAAATCCAGCTGTTTTCTTCTGAAGAAGAATAATCAGAGTTTATTCATGAGGAAGCGTTTCAGTCTGTCCAGCTGTTTAATGTCGGCTGGATTTTCCACTTTAACTACAGTTTTATACTTTAATTTGTAAACTTCTGTTCTCACCTCACTGCTGCTTCGTAAAACCAGAGTTTATCAGAACCAAACTTAAACCAAACGGTCATTTCCATTTTTTACAGGAACAGCTTTGACTAATCAGTAAAACACTTTATAGATGAACTGACTGAAAACCCTATAAGTGGAGTCATAAAAATAAAGAATAGAGTGAATTTAACAGCTGTGGAGTGTGTCAGGAGGGGGCGCTACAGGCTGTGTTAGCTGCAGTAAACCAAGCAGAAAAGATGTAAAGAATAGCTGTCTCTGTTCAGATGGTTTCCACTAAAGGTTCTTCTGAGGATCATCAACGCTGCTCAGAAAGAGACAAAAAGCGTCTCAACAGAGCAGAACAACTTTGTTTTTTACTAAATTTGCGACATTTTGTAGTTTCTGTTCAACGTTGCTGAGATAATTCTTTAAAAAGAAAAAGACAGCTAGTGAGAGGCAGCCTGATCCTGATGGACATCCTCCATCCACCCTGAGCTCCTCCTGACCAGGCATGAACTAACCGTGACGTCACCCGTTGGTTTCAACGCCGAGAAAATGAAGCCCGGATTTTGCTACTTCCTGGTCGCCGTTTTGGATTTTTTGGAGCCAGTGACGTAAAAAGCATCATCAAACAGACTGGACCGGAGAGCAACTAGGGGCAGGATTGGCTGAGGACTCTCTTATCCCGCCCACATTTTACCGTAGAGGCTTCTGTTGCTGTCTATCAAGTATAGCCACGCCCCCTGGCTCCGCCAACTTTAACGATTTATTTAAAATTCAGTATTGATTTATTTTAAGATCGGCCACCTGATCGCTCATTTTGACCATGAAAACTAACGGGAAAAAAATCCTGAGCTGTAGAACATCAGTCTATCACATTTTATTTTTTCCAAAAATGAATTGGGGTCTATGGAGAAAAAGCTTTTTGGAGCCAACCCTAGCGGACGGCGTGATATTGCAAGTTTTTGACACTTCTGGGTTGGCTTCAATTCTGGAGCCAGATGCTACGTCCATCTTTACATACAGTCTATGCTCCTGATGGACATCCTCCATCCACCCTGAGCTCCTCCTGATGGACGTCCTCCACTCTGAGGTTCTCCTGACGTTCCTCTAACTCGTTAAACTTTATTTTTCCATCACTATTTCCTGAAATGATTCTTTAGAGGCAGCGACCTGCTGAGGTTCACTGACCAATAAAAACTCTTCATCCATGATGTCAGAATGCTGTGACATCACCATGACATCACAGAGCTGGCAGTGTGTCTGCAGCCGAGTGCAGCCAGGAGGCGGGGCTAACCTTGACTGACAGCGTGGTTGCCGTGGCGACCTTCAGTTGGACTTTCTGCTCTCCTCCTTTCATCCCTCCTTCCTGCCCCTCTGTTGTCTGCTGTGCTTCGGTCTTTGCATTATAATTTCTCTCTTTCAGAGCTGCGAGGACGCCGAGGTAGGCTCCAACTCTCTTCCTGTCTCACACTCAGACTGAGCTGAACCCAGACCAGCTGAAAGTCCTTTGGGTTCTCCGCAGAACCTGCTCCTGTTTAGTCCTGTTGCTTTTACTGTGTCTCTTCCAGCTCTGGTTCTGCTCAGAAAGTGGAGAAATGTGGAGGCCGGTTTCAGGGATTCAACGCTTCGCCTTATTCAGTAAATCAATCAGAGGTCCTCTGATGTCCGGAGAATCGATCACTGAAGGAAGTCTGAAGTCAGAGAATTTAGGTTGCCTTTCTCACTTTACAGGTTTTTCTGTATTTTAAAATATCAGTAAAATGATAAACAGAGACAGAATTTTCACATTTTAATGTAAAATACAATCTATGAAATAAACCAGAGTTTTCTGTACAGTTCTGCAAAAAAACGTCATATTTAATAAGATCTAAAATCTGAATCTTTCCATTGGAAACTAAATATTTTACAGTCAAATGACACAATAAATCTCAGCTGTTACTGAAGCTTTCTGTGGTGTTGAGTCTGAGTGTTAGTTTCACATTATTTCAAAGTCATCTTATGGTTTTAATATTTAAACATCCTTCAGTGCACAAAGTAAAGAACACGTTATGGAAACCCAGACTAGAAACAACTCTAATTTCTATTTCATGAAATGACTTCTTCCTGGTTCGTACATTTTCGTGCCAGGATGTTCTCCCGGATGTTCTTGAGGAGATGCTAGAGGAGGTTCTCCTGGATGTTCAGCAGTTTTTTTACAGTGTAGATCAGCTGAAAGTAAACTTCTGGACTACAGAGCAGAACAGACCCCAGTTCTATCTGCAGGACCTCCAGAGAACCACGCTGCTGCTAGAACGTCAGAACGTGTTTAGAAATGACATCATACAGTCTCTGTGCTCCTATTGGTTATGTGAGGCTCACGTGTGAGGAAACGAGAAACGACTCAAGAACGTTAAAACAACATTTTATTTACAGGAAGTCAACAACAGAGAGCAAAGACTCCAAACACAAACATGGAACTACAAGCAGAAATGACCTAAAGTCCAACTACTGAAGGTCACTGAGGCCCCCTAGTGGAGAATCACACCAGCAGAAAACACAGAAGCAACCAACAGAAGGTAGGAGCAGGCAGGAGAGACCAACACGCTGATAGAGAACATGAGCTACAGAACCAGGAATTACTAGAACGATTCTATCAGAATAATCTAACGAATGAGTCAAAGTATCACAAACTGCTCTACCTGAAAATCAGCTGGAATTAAACCAGGAAATGACACGAACTATACCAACCAATCAGAGTACTGAGACAGCTGCAATAACCAGAGCTACAGTGTGGCTCTGGAGGAACGAAGCTGACAGGAGGGAAGTAGCTGGAGGTCTGGAGGTCTGGAGGTCTGGAGGTCTGGAGGTCTGGAGGTCTGGAGGTCTGGAGTCGGGGAGGGAGGTGGTCGATGTTTACAGGCTGTCTGGTGCACAAGGTGGAGAGGTCCAGAGGGTGACGGAGGTTAACGGTGGTGGTGGGGATCCAGACTGGAAAGAGCAGAAGGAGAACTATCCAGGACCAACAGGAACCAAGAGAGCTGGACGGAACAGAGCCTAGCTGGTGGTTGTTGACGGTCAACCTGTTCTAATGGTTGGAGAACGATGATTGTTCAACAGAGGGAACCTTAGTGTCTCCATCAGGTTCCACACATGAACTGGTGAAATCTGACAAAACTGAACCTAAAATGAACCTGAGAAGAGGTTTAATCTGCAGCTCCGAAAGCAGCCGACACGTTACTGAACCTGGAAGAACCTTCATCTGTAGAACGTCTCACATTCCACCAGCAGGGAACCCAGGAGGTCGTGTTCGATCTCTGATTAGTTACCAGATTACAATATGCCCAGACTTTAATGATGTTCTCCGCAGAAACCATCTACTGGATCCTTCAGGAATTATGGAACCGTTCTAAGGAACTCTGACACGTTTTTAACGAGAGGCAAACGGCTGTTTCTAGATTTCACATGAACTGAGTTTGGAAGCTGCAGATCCATGTCTGACCTTCTGTGTTTGGTTCTCCAGGTTCTGCTGCCTGAACTCCTGCTGAACATCAGGCCTCATGAGCCTCCACCAGAACTCGGTGGGTTCTCCTCACAGATCAATAATCTATCAGTGATGGTTTCCTCCTGGTACTGAGATGTTCCTTCAGTTGAGTGAATTTTAGTCCTTTCTGACATTTGAGCCATAAATAATAATTACTGAGTCAGTTTGGACTCTTTCATCATTTTGGAGAACTCTTTAAGGCTCTAGATGTTTGTTCATCATCTTAAAGAACTTCCTCAGCAGCTTCAACACATAAATGTTGTAGCTGAGTTCATCTAAAGTCTGTAAGGTTTAAAGCTCTTCAGGAGCAGACGTTCTCTGGTCTGAGGGTGTACTGCAGGTTCCTCCCTGTTCTCCATCAGTGTGACTTTAATTTGAATCAGGTTCTTCTCTGCAGGCTCCTCACTGCCTCAGTGATGAAGAAGATGAAGATCTCAACAAAGCGTTTGATGTTCCAGGTTTCCAGCAGATCCTTCATCCTGCAGCTCGCAACCCGCCGGAGAAACACCGGGTTCTGGATGAGCAGGACATCGAAGGTGAGATGTTCTCAGAAAATCCCAGTCAGTTCCTGAGGAGGTTCTTAGATGAGATGGGGGTCCAGGATGTTCTCCTTGAAGGCATGAAGGAAGTTTCAGGGATTACTAAGATGAGATGGTTCCTAACGTTCCTGCTGATGGTCTGTGGACAGCGTGAGGTCCATTCGAGGCATCCAGGAGATTCTGAGAACGTTCTTTCGGTCTTTGAATAAATTTTATGGATTCTTTGCTAATCGAGGCCAAGAAGGTCTCACAGGCAGGGGTGAAAATAAGCTGGTACGGTCCAGTACCGGCAAAAGATCCGGTGGTGGTACGCCGCCCGGCTGCTATCGACCGTTCACTCAGCAGTACTTGACTGCAATGTGTGTCTACTTTCCATAACACAGCGACTGCTATGGCCAGTAGCAGCCAATAGCAAATAGGTGCGCTTGATTTATTGCACTGGGACATTTTTCACAACTCGTCAATAGACGTCAACAAGCACCGCTTGTTCCGGGACGGGGCGAGCAGTAACTTACACCTGAAATTCCACACGCTCTTGTGATTGGCTGAAAAACTTTAAACTGGATTTACAGCGGTTCTCATGGACAGATGCATATTTTAAATAAAAACGGAGAGAAGCACTACAAAACAATCAGAAACATGTTTGTCAAAGTAATAATGCGAGGAAAATAACCTCTTTGATCAAAGGAAAAGACAGAAGAAGGGTTACCACAGAAAATCAGAAACTAACTACTACTATAACTACTTCAGGCCTCTGTGTAAATCTTCTAGGTGACGTGTTTTGATGTTTAGTTCCATTCTGAGTGTTTGCTCGTGACCTCATGTCTGTTCTTAGAGCCTGTATTCTGGATGTTTATCAGTGTTTCAATTAAAGCAAAAAGTGTTATTAATTCCTACCTATTCCACTGGCCTACAGTAAAATATTAATGTGTTTTTATTTGTTTGTGTTTTAACTTTGCTATTTTAAAATGCAGGAAGTTAGAGCGAGACGAGGGTTTTGGTAATAGTACCGGCAAGAATTTAGAACTACTTTCACCCCTGCTCACAGGTGTCAAGTCTTTCCTCTGCTTTGGTTCCAGAAGGTTCCACAGATCTTTACTGGGGTTCTATGGAAGACCTGGTGGATATTTAAGGAAAGTTCTAGTATCCCTGTAGGAACCACGTCTGTTCCGAGGAACAAAAACAGACCCTGAAATGAACCTATTCTTGTGTTCTCTAAAGCCGTTCTGGTGCTCATTATTTAGTGATTAGTAGATAAATGACCTCCACTTGTGGTTCCTCCTCAATATCTTCTGGTTCTCCTGGTTCTCCGGCTTCAGAGCACCGTCACTCCTCCCTCCACGTCCATCATCCTCTTTCCAAGCCGCTCGCCGACAGCAGGAGGAAAAGAACCAATGAGGGGAGGAGGGAGGACAGGCAAGGCTCCGCCTCCAACGCCGCATCCACCACAGAAGAAGACGAGGAGGAGGCGTTTGGTGACGGAGAGGAGGGCTGGACCTCCAGGTGAGTCACACCTGTCCTGGCTCACCTGTGTATTTGATTTGCTGGATTTGAACCTGTGACTCCTCCCCCTCACAGTGACACGCCCACCTTGTCATCCAGTCACGTCGGCCTCTCACCCGGTCACACCGGGACGATGGCTGTTGCCCCTGACGACGCAGATGAGGATGAGACTCTGGCGTCAGTCGACCTGGATGGCATCAAGAGTCAGTAGGCTGCTCAGAACCAGCAGAACCTTCATGTATCTGAGGGAACATCGAACTTTAACATATAAACCTCACAGCTCACTGACAGTCTGAAGGTTCTATATCTACAGAAGTGCAACTCTTTAAATGTTTCCATGATGTTTTACAGGCTGAATATCTCGACCAGGGGTGTCAAACTCATTTTAGTTCAGGTTCCACATTCAGCCCAATTTAATCTCAAGTAACCGCACCAGCAAAATCACAGCACAATAAGCTAAAAATCACCACAACTCCACATTTTTCCTTTGTTTTAGTGCAAAAAAGTACATTCTGAAAATGTTCACATTTAAAGTCAGACAGAAAACAACAAAAACAAGACAAAATGTGACAAAAATGAGAAAAACAACACAAAACACATCAAAAAGAGAGAAAAAATAAGACAATAAAAGTTACAAAGTGACAAAAACAAGACAGAAAACTACACAAATGACACTAACGAGACCAACAATGACAAAAACAAGAAACAAAATGACAAAATCGTCAACAAACACCACAAGCAAGACAAAAAAAAAGCAAAATGACACAAACTAGATACCATACAATGAATAAAGCAAAACACAAAATGACAAAAATAAGACAAAAAACACAAGTGAGACAAAAAGGAAACACAAACAACAAAAACATGAGAGGAAAGACAAAAGTCGGACAAAAAAACAAGACAAAATATTACATAAATGAGACACACAACGACAACAGAACAAAGAACAATCTAGTATTTTACTTTATGATCCAAACAACTTGTCATGATCTAGAAATGATTTTAAATTTATAGTTTTACTAATTTACAATCTGCAGTTAATGTCTTCTCTGTAATTTTTACACTGAGGGCCGGATTGGACCCTCTGGAGGACCACTTTTGGCCCACGGGCCTCATGTTGGACACCCCTGATCTAGAGAGAGAGAGAGAGAGAGAGTGTGTGTGTGTGTGTGTGTGTGTGTGTGTGTGTGTGTGTGTGTGTGTGTGTGTCTGTGTGTGTCTGTGTGTGTGTGTGTGTGTGTGTGTGTGTGTGTCTGTGTGTGTCTGTGTGCAGGTGTGCTGTGGGTCAGACAGGTAGAGTACAGGTGAATCAAAGTCAGGAATAAGTGAAGCTGTGATCCGTCCAGCTGCCTTATTTGCTGCTAACTGACTGTGTTAGCATGCTAACATGCTAAGCTAGCCTAGTGAACATGGTAAACGGTGGGGTAAGCCTCAGAGCAGCTAGCGGGCAGCAGGTTCTCCTGGAGATGAAAGCAGCAGCAGAGTTCTAGACGTCAGTCTGACCTTCGGGAGGAGCTTTCCCAGCATGCACCGGGACACTTGGCGTCCTGAAGGAATTCTGTCCCACATGAAAGAGTTTTCTGTCAACCATGTGACTGAAGCTGCTGCTGACCTGAACACAATGCTGCCGCCTCCCACTGCCTCTGTCTATTGTTTCTGTGGGGTTCTGGTCTGGTTCTGGTCCTGGTCCTGGTCTGGTTCTGGTCCTGGTCCTGGTCCTGGTCCTGGTCCTGGTTCTGGTCTGAGATGTTTGAGGCTGAAGGCTGATCTCAGTGAGTAGCTGCTGTTTCTTTGCAGACTTTTCACCTGCAGCTCACCTGGACAGATAGTTTGAACTCTGAGTTTTAGTTAAGGACACCCATGCTCAGAGTTAGGGGTAGTAGGGTTAGTGTTAGTAGGGTTAGTAGGGCTAGTAGGGTTAGTGTTAGTAGGGTTAGTAGGGTCAGTAGGGCTAGTAGGGTTAGTGTTAGTAGGGTTAGTAGGGTCAGTAGGGCTAGTAGGGTGAGTGTTAGTAGGGTTAGTAGGGTCAGTAGGGCTAGTAGGGTGAGGGTTAGTAGGGTCAGTAGGGTGAGTTTTGAGTTGAGTTGGTGTTTCTGGATTTCGGTGTGTATTTAATGAGATAAAAGCTCATCTGCAGATGTAATTGACAACATGGTTGTCTTCATGTCAGAGATCAGCTGAGAAGCTTCCTGATGATGTTTATTGTGCTCTGAAGACTTTGTGTTGATGAGGTTTCAGTTCTCCTGCAGCCACAGACTAGACCCACAGAACCTGTCAGCTGTTGCTCACATGTTCTCTTTCACACGTATGAAACCTGCAGTCCTAGAAACATGAAGGTAAGTTATATTTGGGAACATCACATGCAACTCCGCGAGAAGATTCCAGAAGTCAAAGAATGAGAAACAGCAGAAGAACATGTGAGCTGATTTTCTGGTTGTCTTATTTTGAAGAGCACTGAGCAGGAAGTGAGGCACTGCAGGAACATGTTAAAGAACATGTTGTTGGTCTATTGTGTCCTTCTCTGCAGTTGTGACACTGTTTGTGTTGATGCTGAAGCCAGAGCCTGGTGTTACCTGCAGCAGGTGGAGGTCAGCTGACTCACTGCTGGAAGGTGATTGGTTGTTTCCAGAAAAGAAGAAATGAAAAGAAAATCACATTTTACCTGAAACCTGAAGCTTCAGGAGGAAACACACACGTGTGTGTGTGTGTGTGTGTGTGTGTGTGTGTGTGTGTGTGTGTGTGTGTGTGTGTGTGTGTGTGTGTGTGTGTGTGTGTCTGTCTGTCTGTGTGTCTGTGTGTCTGTGTGTCTGTGTGTCTCTGATTGGATCAGTCTCTTGTGTTCTTGTTCTCCATTGGAGCCTGACATCCTGTTAAACAGCAGAAAGTTCCCGTGAGATCCTGACAGTTTGTTCATCTGTGAAGACGCTCACCTGGTCACAGGTAGCTCAGGTGAAGCTGCAGCTGATTCTGTTTATAGATAATCACGGTTTGTGTGTGTGTTTTTGTGGTTGTTTGTTTCTGAACTGATGTGTGGTCAATTTGTGTCTCTGCAGCTATTTCTGTTTAAGATGGTGTCAATTTGAAGTCAACTCCTAGTAAATGTTCAGGAAACATCCAGTAAACGTTCAGGAAATGTCCAGTAAACGTTCAGTAAACTTTCAGTAAATGTTCTGGAAACGTCCAGTAAACTTCCAGTAAACGTCCAGTAAATGTCCAGTAAATGGCCGCTAAATGTTCAGGAAACGTTTAGGAAACATCCAGTAAATGTTTGGTAAACGTTTGGTAAACGTCCATTAAACGTCCAGTAAACATCCAGTAGTTTGGTAAACGTTTGGTAAACTTTCGGTAAATGTTCAGTAAACATTCAGTAAATGTCCGGTAAATATTCAGGAAACGTTCAGTAAACATCCAGTAAACGTTCAGGAAACATTCAGTAAACGTTTAGGAAACGTTCAGTAAACGTTCAGGAAACGCCCAGTAAACGTCCAGTAAACATTCAGTAAATGTTTGGTAAACATTCGGTAAATGTTTAGGAAACATCCAGTAAACGTCCAGTAATGGTTTGGTAAACGTTTGGTAAACATTTTGTAAACATCCAGTAAATGTTCAGGAAACATCCAGTAAACGTTTGGTAAATGTTTGGTAAATGTTCAGCAAACATTCAGTGAACGTTTATACAATGTATAAATAATAGCCTCCATCAGGTTGATGTTTTTGGCAGCTTTTATTTTGTGAGGTTGATAAACTGAGCTGAATAAAGTGTGTTGTTGGGAGAAGACAGAAATTACTTCTACTCTGACCCCGCCCTCATGTGATGCCCCGCCCCCTCAGGTCACAGATTGGATGATATTCCTGCGGTTCGACGTCACCTGGTGAGGCGGAGCTCCAGAGGGCCGATTGTTCACATCACCAAAGATCAACTGAGCGGTTGGACGAACCAACACCTGCAGCCGGACCGAACACCTCACGAGGTCAGAGGGCGGAGCTACGGAGTCTGCTGTATTAACACATTAACACAGGCTCCACCCACATGCCACCTCATCACGCCATGTCAGTGTAGTGTTATGAAACTGACAGAAAACTAGATTAGGCTCATTTCATCTGACATCAATCAAATCTGAAAAAGTTCCCCAGAACCAGAACCATCTGCTTCTTCATCTCCAAAAATTTTATTAATGAATTTTATTATTAATGAGTTCTACCTTCATTCTGAGGATATTTCCAGAGTTCCATAGAGGTGGGTCCAGATTTACCCCATTTTAATGGACTTTTTCCATCATTTCTGAGCCTCAGAACTTCATCAGTCCAGCAGATAGAACCATGACATTTAGGAGGAGAAACACATCTGAGTTCTGGTAAAAACTGACTCCAGATCAGTTTAAATCCATCTAGGTCAGAATGACATTGAAATTGTCCAAAATGACATGAAAATGATCCATAATTCCTGAAAATGAGTCCAGAATGAAATGAAATTTTGTCGTAGCTGACTCAAAAATGATCCCAAAGACACAAAAAATGATCCAAAATACAAAAAAGATCCAAATTGACATAAAACATTTTGAAAATGACCAGAAAATTGTCCAAAATGTCAGAATCCACCGAAATTATTCAAAAAAAATTTCAGAACTCAGATGTGTTTCTCCTCCTAAATGTCATGGTTCTATCTGTTGGGCTGATGAAGTTCTGAGGCTCAGAAATGATGGAAAAAGTCCATTAAAAAGTGATAAATGTGGACCCACCTCTATGGACTTCAAGGACCTGGAATGTTCTAAGTGAGACTAAACTTAAAGACTGGAAGCAGGAAAGGAGAGCGTCCCCTGGAGAAAGTTCTAGAGTAGACCTACCGACACCTGGAGAAAGTTCTAGAGTAGACCTACCGACACCTGGAGAAATTTCTAGAGTAGACCTACTGACACCTGGAGAAAGTTCTAGAGTAGACCTACCAACACCTGGAGAAAGTTCTAGAGAAGACCTACCGACAGCTGGAGAAAGTTCTAGAGTAGACCTACCGACACCTGGAGAAAGTTCTAGAGCAGACCTATCAACAGCTGGAGAAAGTTCTAGAGTAGACCTACGACAACTGGAGAAAGTTGTAGAGTAGACCTATCAACAGCTGGAGAAAGTTCTAGAGTAGACCTACGACAACTGGAGAAAGTTGTAGAGTAGACCTACCGACAACTGGAGAAATTTCTAGAGTAGACCTACTGACACCAGGAGAAAGTTGTAGAGTAGACCTACGGACAACTGGAGAAAGTTCTAGAGTAGACCTACCGACACCTGGAGAAAGTTCTAGAGTAGACCTACCGACAACTGGAGAAAGTTGTAGAGTAGACCTACTGACAACTGGAGAAAGTTGTAGAGTAGACCTACCAACACCAGGAGAAAGTTCTAGAGTAGACCTACCGACAACTGGAGAAAGTTGTAGAGTAGACCTAACGACAACTGGAGAAAGTTCTAGAGTAGACCTACTGACACCTGGAGAAAGTTCTAGAGTAGACCTACCAACAACTGGAGAAAGTTGTAGAGTAGACCTACCGACAACTGGAGAAAGTTGTAGAGTAGACCTAACGACAACTGGAGAAAGTTCTAGAGTAGACCTAACGACAACCGGAGAAAGTTGTAGAGTAGACCTACCGACAGCTGGAGAAAGTTCTAGAGTAGATCTACCAACACCTGGAGAAAGTTCTAGAGAAGACCTACCGACAGCTGGAGAAAGTTCTAGAGTAGACCTACAGACAACTGGAGAAAGTTGTAGAGTAGACCTATCAACAGCTGGAGAAAGTTCTAGAGTAGACCTACGACAACTGGAGAAAGTTGTAGAGTAGACCTACCGACAACTGGAGAAATTTCTAGAGTAGACCTACTGACACCAGGAGAAAGTTGTAGAGTAGACCTACGGACAACTGGAGAAAGTTCTAGAGTAGACCTACCGACACCTGGAGAAAGTTCTAGAGTAGACCTACCGACAACTGGAGAAAGTTGTAGAGTAGACCTACTGACAACTGGAGAAAGTTGTAGAGTAGACCTACCAACACCAGGAGAAAGTTCTAGAGTAGACCTACCGACAACTGGAGAAAGTTGTAGAGTAGACCTAACGACAACCGGAGAAAGTTGTAGAGTAGACCTACTGACACCTGGAGAAAGTTCTAGAGTAGACCTACCAACAACTGGAGAAAGTTGTAGAGTAGACCTACCGACAACTGGAGAAAGTTGTAGAGTAGACCTAACGACAACTGGAGAAAGTAGTAGAGTAGACCTACTGACAACTGGAGAAAGTTGTAGAGTAGACCTACCGACACCAGGAGAAAGTTGTAGAGTAGACCTACCGACACCAGGAGAAAGTTCTAGAGTAGACCTACCGACAGCTGGAGAAAGTTCTAGAGTAGACCTACCGACAACTGGAGAAAGTAGTAGAGTAGACCTACTGACAACTGGAGAAAGTTGTAGAGTAGACCTACCGACAACTGGAGAAATTTCTAGAGTAGACCTACTGACACCTGGAGAAAGTTCTAGAGTAGACCTACGGACAACTGGAGAAAGTTGTAGAGTAGACCTACCGACAGCTGGAGAAAGTTCTAGAGTAGACCTACCGACAACTGGAGAAAGTAGTAGAGTAGACCTACTGACAACTGGAGAAAGTTGTAGAGTAGACCTAGCAACACCAGGAGAAAGTTCTAGAGTAGACCTACCGACAACTGGAGAAAGTTGTAGAGTAGACCTAACGACAACTGGAGAAAGTTCTCGAGTAGACCTAACGACAACCGGAGAAAGTTGTAGAGTAGACCTACTGACACCTGGAGAAAGTTCTAGAGTAGACCTACTGACAACTGGAGAAAGTTGTAGAGTAGACCTACCGACACCAGGAGAAAGTTCTAGAGTAGACCTAACGACAACGGGAGAAAGTTCTAGAGTAGACCTACCAACAGCTGGAGAAAGTTGTGGAGTAGACCTACCGACAGCTGGAGAAAGTTCTAGAGTAGACCTACCGACAACTGGAGAAAATTCTAGTTTTCCTACCGGTAACTGTCCAGTTGTTTGTAGGTCTACTGTAGAACTTTCTCTAGGGGACATTCTCCTCTATGAACTTCAAGGACCTGGAATTCTGGAAGTATTCCCAGGATGAAGGTAGAACTCTGATCATTGATAAAGTTCCTGGAGGTTGGTCGGTGTTTGGTCAGAACTATTAGATGATGTAAGAAGAAACCAGGATAATCTAGAAATAGGACTCACTTTGAGGGAAAATGTTCCTTTCATATCCTGTGAAATACAGAAACGACATAAACGTTCTTGTGTTTTCTCTAACAGTTTAATCTCATTAATTAACTGGTCTGTTTGAGAATCTGTAGGTTGCAGAGTTCAGTTGTAGTTCTGTTGGTTTGTTCTGTTTCTGTCCTCAGACGGTGAACATTATTATTATCAGGGTTTGGATTCAGGAAACAGAAACTCAGAGTTTACATTTGATCAGCGTTAAAATAAGACTCAGAACATAGTTTACTACTGCTAAAGCTGCACCTGAGAACACATGGAGAACATTGAAGAACACCTGGAGAACACTTGGAGAATACCTGGATGTACAGAAACATACTTCATAAATTAGGGTCGACTGAGTTCTTCAGCTTCAGTGGTTCTCTTTTAAAAAACAACTTAATTGTCCAAACAGACGAAAGACGAGCTGCAGGTTAATCCAGGTGGGATTGGACAGGTGAGTGCGTGAAGGCTCAGGTAATTAGAGAGAGACAGGCGGAGTCAGGTAGGAGGAGTCAGAGCAGGTAAAGTACAGGTGGGCTTCTGTCTGGGCTCAGTCTGCTCTGGTTTCCAGGATGATCGGTTTGGGCCTGAAGAATCGACAGGTAGATTTATTACAGATTCACTCACCTGAGTTAGTCTCTGCTCTGATTTTCCTCATTTAGCCTCTTTCTGACTGAACTCCTTTATCCTGGTTTAGTCTGGTCTATCCTGGTTTATCGTGGTTTATCCTGGTCTATCCTAGTGTAGTCTGGTTTATCCTGGTCTATCCTGGTTTTGTCTGGTATATCCTGGTTTATCCTGGTTTAGTATGGTCTATCCTGGTTTAGTCTGTTTTATCCTGGTCTCTCCTGGTTTAGTCTGGTTTATCCTGGTTTGTCCTGGTCTATCCTGGTTTAGTCTGGTCTCTCCTGGTTTAGTCTGGTTTATCCTGGTTTGTCCTCCTCTTTCCTGGTTTAGTCTGGTCTCTCCTGGTTTAGTCTGGTTTATCCTGGTTTGTCCTCCTCTTTCCTGGTCTATCCTGATTTATCCTGGTCTATCCTGGTTTATTCTGGTATATCCTGATTAGTCTGGTCTATCATGGTTTAACCTGGTCTAACTTTAGCCTGGTCTTCTCTGCTGTGACCTGCTATGTAGCTCCTCTGGTCTGGAGGTCTTTTCTTCTGATACTTGGAGCTCCTTGGTGATCCTGAAAGCATCAGGTTGTCTCACCAAGAGGTCCATTTAATATCTGCTGTAGCTTTCGGTACCTGGCCTTCATCAGCAGCTGGGAGGTGGATCAGCTTTCAGACGTCCTGATGGTTCCATACTGATAGTTCCGACTTTTTCTGGTCAGGTGTTTGTGGAGCTGAATGAGCTGGTGATCGACCGGAACCAGGAGCTGCAGTGGAGGGAGACGGCCCGCTGGATCAAGTTTGAGGAGGAGGTGGACGAGGAGACGGAGCGCTGGGGACGGCCTCACATCGCATCGCTGTCCTTCCGCTCATTGCTGGAGCTCCGTAAAACCATCTCCCACGGTGAGGGTCCAACCCAAAACCATAGATCCACCACAGATTCACCACCATAGATCCGCCACCATAGATCTACCACAGATCCACCACAGATCCACCACCATAGATCCACCATCATAGATCTACCACCATAGATCCACCACAGATCTACAACAGATCCACCACAGATCCACCACAGATCCACCATGTGTTTTCTATCGATCTAATCTAATAATTTCATATATTAATATCCTTCAGTGTTCTCTTTAAATGAAGGCTTACAGGTGTAGTTATGTAAATGTATGTACTCTGCATACTAATAGCAGGAATTTTACACCCAGCTGCCTGAATATTATTGTTTAATACAGTTTATTTACTGTCTACATTCTTTCCTGTGATTGGACCTTTCCTTCATGATGATGGTAATGATGTCATTACTGAGGATGATGATGACATTATTGTGAAAATGATGTCACCTTAGGGATGATGTCACTGCCATGGCTGAAATCCAGGATGTTTATGTTCTCCACCTGATATATCTGTCCTCCTCCACCTGAGGGCCGATCTCACCTGGTCCTGACAGAGTCAAAGGACCTTCTATCCATCTGGTCCTGACAGTTAAAGGACCTTCTATCCACCTGGTCCTGACAGAGTCAAAGGACCTTCTATCCACCTGGTCCTGACAGTTAAAGGACCTTCTATCCACCTGGTCCTGACAGTTAAAGGACCTTCTATCCACCTGGTCCTGACAGAGTCAAAGGACCTTCTATCCACCTGGTCCTGACAGAGTCAAAGGACCTTCTATCCATCTGGTCCTGACAGTTAAAGGACCTTCTATCCACCTGGTCCTGACAGAGTCAAAGGACCTTCTATCCACCTGGTCCTGACAGAGTCAAAGGACCTTCTATCCATCTGGTCCTGACAGTTAAAGGACCTTCTATCCACCTGGTCCTGACAGAGTCAAAGGACCTTCTATCCACCTGGTCCTGACAGAACTAAAGGACCTTCTATCCACCTGGTCCTGACAGAGTCAAAGGACCTTCTATCCATCTGGTCCTGACAGTTAAAGGACCTTCTATCCACCTGGTCCTGACAGAGTCAAAGGACCTTCTATCCACCTGGTCCTGACAGAACTAAAGGACCTTCTATCCACCTGGTCCTGACAGAGTTAAAGGACCTGCTATCCACCTGGTCCTGACAGAGTCAAAGGACCTTCTATCCATCTGGTCCTGACAGTTAAAGGACCTTCTATCCACCTGGTCCTGACAGAGTCAAAGGACCTTCTATCCATCTGGTCCTGACAGAGTCAAAGGACCTTCTATCCATCTGGTCCTGACAGAGTCAAAGGACCTTCTATCTATCTGGTCCTGACAGTTAAAGGACCTTCTATCCACCTGGTCCTGACAGAATTAAAGGACCTTCTATCCACCTGGTCCTGACAGAGTAAAAGGACCTTCTATCCATCTGGTCCTGACAGTTAAAGGACCTTCTATCCACCTGGTCCTGACAGAGTCAAAGGACCTTCTATCCACCTGGTCCTGACAGAGTCAAAGGACCTTCTATCCATCTGGTCCTGACAGAGTCAAAGGACCTTCTATCCACCTGGTCCTGACAGAGTCAAAGGACCTTCTATCCACCTGGTCCTGACAGAGTCAAAGGACCTTCTATCCATCTGGTCCTGACAGAGTCAAAGGACCTTCTATCCATCTGGTCCTGACAGAGTCAAAGGACCTTCTATCCACCTGGTCCTGACAGAGTCAAAGGACCTTCTATCCATCTGGTCCTGACAGTTAAAGGACCTTCTATCCACCTGGTCCTGACAGAGTCAAAGGACCTTCTATCCACCTGGTCCTGACAGAACTAAAGGACCTTCTATCCACCTGGTCCTGACAGAGTTAAAGGACCTGCTATCCACCTGGTCCTGACAGAGTCAAAGGACCTTCTATCCATCTGGTCCTGACAGTTAAAGGACCTTCTATCCACCTGGTCCTGACAGAGTCAAAGGACCTTCTATCCACCTGGTCCTGACAGAACTAAAGGACCTTCTATCCACCTGGTCCTGACAGAGTCAAAGGACCTTCTATCCATCTGGTCCTGACAGTTAAAGGACCTTCTATCCACCTGGTCCTGACAGAGTCAAAGGACCTTCTATCCACCTGGTCCTGACAGAGTCAAAGGACCTTCTATCTATCTGGTCCTGACAGTTAAAGGACCTTCTATCCACCTGGTCCTGACAGAATTAAAGGACCTTCTATCCACCTGGTCCTGACAGAGTAAAAGGACCTTCTATCCATCTGGTCCTGACAGTTAAAGGACCTTCTATCCACCTGGTCCTGACAGAGTCAAAGGACCTTCTATCCACCTGGTCCTGACAGAATTAAAGGACCTTCTATCCACCTGGTCCTGACAGTTAGAGGACCTTCTATCCACCTGGTCCTGACAGAGTTAAAGGACCTTCTATCCACCTGGTCCTGACAGAGTTAAAGGACCTTCTATCCAGCTGAAGCTCACAGGAACCTCTGGATGTGATGGTTTCTCTCTATGGTGCCTTCAGAATGATGTGTTTCGAATGGCGCTGTGTAAATAAAGTTGAGCTGTGGTGCTGATGGGGTGTTGCCGTGGTTACAGGTGCCGTGCTGCTGGACTTGAAGCAGAGGACTCTACCAGGCATCGCTCAGCAGGTGGTGGAGCAGATGGTGATCTCCGACCAGATCAGAGCTGCAGACCGAGCCAACGTGCTGAGAGCGCTGCTGCTGCGACACAGGTTCACTCATAATCAATAATCAATCAACCCTCACACAATAATCAATAAACCCTCACCCACAATCAATAATCAATCAACCATCACCCATAATCAATAATCAATCAAGCCCTCTCCTAGTGTCAATAATCGATCAGATCCCCCTAAATCAGTTTTTCCTGATATCTGATGACCAGTATTGATTTGAATCTAGTGTTTCTGTGAATATTGATTAGATGTTTAATGTTTTTCTGTGTTTAAATCTGATCAGTGATCTACAGATCTATAATCTACAGATCTGTAATATATATATATATATATATATAATCTACAGATCTATAAATAACAGCTATAATCTACAGATCTGTAATATACAGATCTATAAATAACAGATCTATAATCTACAGATCTGTAATCTACAGATCTATAAATAACAGATCTATAATCTACGGATCTATAAATAACAGATCTATAATCTGCAGATCTATAAATAACAGATCTATAATCTACAGATCTGTAATCTACAGATCTATAAATAACAGATCTATAATCTATGGATCTATAAATAACAGATCTATAATCTACAGATCAGTGATCTACAGATCTATAATCTACAGATCTATAAATAACAGATCTGTAATCTACAGGTCTATAAATAACATATCTATAATGTACAGATCTATAAATAACAGATCTATAATCTACAGATCATTGATCTACAGATCTATGATCTACAGATCTGTAATCTACATATCTATAAATAACAGATCTATAATCTACAGATCTATAATCTACAGATCTATAAATAACAGATCTGTAATGTAGAGATCTATAAATAACAGATCTATAATCTACAGATCATTGATCTACAGATCTATAATCTACAGATCATTGATCTACAGATCTATAATCTACAGATCTATAAATAACCGATCTATAATCTACAGATCTATAAATAACATATCTATAATCTACAGATCATTGATCTACAGATCTATGATCTACAGATCTGTAATCTACATATCTATAAATAACAGATCTATAATCTACGGATCTATAAATAACAGATCTATAATCTGCAGATCTATAATCAACAGATCTATAAATAACCGATCTATAATCTACAGATCTATAAATAACAGATCTATAATCTACAGATCATTGATCTACAGATCTATGATCTACAGATCTGTAATCTACATATCTATAAATAACAGATCTGTAATCTACAGATCTATAATCTACAGATCTATAAATAACAGATCTGTAATGTAGAGATCTATAAATAACAGATCTATAATCTACAGATCATTGATCTACAGATCTATAATCTACAGATCATTGATCTACAGATCTATAATCTACAGATCTATAAATAACCGATCTATAATCTACAGATCTATAAATAACATATCTATAATCTACAGATCATTGATCTACAGATCTATGATCTACAGATCTGTCATCTACATATCTATAAATAACAGATCTATAATCTACGGATCTATAAATAACAGATCTATAATCTGCAGATCTATAATCTACAGATCTATAAATAACCGATCTATAATCTACAGATCTATAAATAACAGATCTATAATCTACAGATCATTGATCTACAGATCTATGATCTACAGATCTGTAATCTACATATCTATAAATAACAGATCTATAATCTACAGATCTATAATCTACAGATCTATAAATAACAGATCTGTAATGTACAGATCTATAAATAACAGATCTATAATCTACAGATCATTGATCTACAGATCTATAATCTACAGATCTATAATCTACAGATCTATAAATAACCGATCTATAATATACAGATCTATAAATAACAGATCTATAATTTACAGATCAGTGAACTACAGATTTGTAATCTACAGATCTATAAATAACATATCTATGATTTACAGATCTATTAACCATGGAGACATCAGGACAGGTTCCGGCTGTAGAACCAGTTCAGAACCTTGTTTGGCTGCGTTCCTCCTGGTTCTGTTCTGGAGAACCGGAGCTCTGTTGGTTTCTGTTCCTGAAGAACCTTTTCTTTATTCCAGCTGTTCCATGACCAGGTTCCTTCTTGTGTTCTCAGCCACCCCAGCGATGAGAAGGACCACAGTTCCTTCAGCAGGAACATCTCTGCAGCCAACATGGCCGCCCTGATGGACAGACACAACGGCCAATCAGAGTCCTGCAGCTACTCAGCCAATCACAGAGAGGCTGATGGAGACAAGGGCAAAGTAAGAATGAACAGGTGGAGCTCCTCATCCAGCCAGGTGAGGCTGTACAGGTAGTCCAGGTAGACCTTCTGACTGTGCTCTGTGTGCAGATAGATCCTCCACCGTTCTACCACTCCAGATCCAAACATGAAGTGAAGCTGATGGAGAAGATTCCAGAGAGAGCCGAGGCCACCGTGGTTCTCGTAGGTATGCAGCAGCTCACCTGTCAGGTGTCTTCTTCACAGCGCTGTCACTGAAGAACTATTTCTAGTTCCACAAAGAACCTTTCAGCAAGAGGTTCTTGTTACCTGTCCAGGTGAACCTTCACCCTCAGTCAGTTGGGATAGACTCCACCCCCTATGACCCTGATGAGGACAAAGTGGTGTAGATAATAAATGTTTAAGAACATCTCAGTGATGGATAGTTAGCTGTGGAACATGGAGATCAGATGTTCTGCTCAGACCTTCTCCACCTACTCCAGCGTTCCAGGGTTCAGTGTTCCTTCTCCTGTGTCTGCAGGCAGCGTGGACTTCCTGGACCAGCCCTCCATGGCGTTTGTTCGGCTGCAGGAGGCGGTTCTGCTGGAATCCGTCTTGGAGGTTCCCATCCCTGTGAGGTTCCTGTTCCTCCTGTTGGGTCCGCCCACCGCCAACATGGACTACCACCAGATCGGACGTTCTATCTCCACGCTCATGTCAGACAAGGTAGGACGTCTGCTGTCTGGTTCCTCTGTTCCTTCAGAATGTTCTATAGCTGCTGTCTGGTTTGTGTAAAAGGTCTAGAAGCTGAACTTTGGGTGGTGTTTAGACGTGAATGAAGTCTTTTTAGATATTTTGTTTTCAGTTTCTAGTCGATGGTGGGAACTCAGTGGCCCATAGATCCACAATAAACACAATAAGTGTTCATGTTCTTTCATTCGGTTCCTCTGTTCCTTCAGAGCTTCACATAGCTGCTGTTTGTGCTTGTAAAATGTCTCAAAACTTGTCTGGAGGAAGTAGAAAATGTTCTGGCTCATTTTGGACATGTTTGTGATGGAGGTGCAGTTTGCAGATGGAACAGTGTTCAGGTTCTGGTTCTTCTGTTCCTTCAGCAGCAGTAGTGTTTTTAAACGATGAAGCATTTAAACAGATGACTTCAGAGCCTAGAACACAGATAGAACCAGTAAATGTTCAGGATCTGGGCTCTCTGTTGATGGGATCCTGATGTTCTGTCCTTCAGCTCTTCCATGAGGCGGCCTACGAAGCCGACGACCGCCACGACCTGCTCACCGCCATCAACCGCTTCCTGGACTGCAGCGTGGTGCTGCCGCCGTCTGAGGTGGGTGGAGACCAGCTGCTGCACTCAGTGGCTCAGTTCCAGAGAGAAATCCTGAGGAAGAGGGAGGAGGAGCAGAGCGGCAAGCTGCAGGAGAAGAAGAGCAGCGCTCAGCAGGATCCAGGTGAGTCCTCAGGTAGCAGCAGAACGTAGAAACAGTCAGATCCATAAATGTCTGGACACTGACAGGTTTCATCATCTGGGCTCTGAACTCCACCACACTGGATCTACGTGGAACAATCCAGATGTTCTCTAAGTTCAGACTTCCTGGTGATGTTCTACCAGACCTCTACTGCTGCTGTCTGCACTTCCTGCTGCTGTTGGGGTATTTTCCCCTCAGTTCTGTCTTCAACTATCAGCTGAACTGGAGTCAGTTCAGGTGACTGGCTCGGCCTCTGCAGAACATTTTACTTCTGTGGTTTCTTACACACCCACACCATGATACTACCTCCACCATGCTTCACTGATGAGGAGGCCATGATACTACCTCCACCATGCTTCACTGATGAGGAGGCCATGATACTACCTCCACCATGCTTCACTGATGAGCTGGTATCTTTGGATCTTGAACAGTTCCTTCCCTCCTCCAGACTCTTCTCTTCCCATCATTCTGGTCCATGTAGATCTTTGTCTCATGTGTCCACAGGATGTTCTGGACCTGTTCAGGCTCTTTCAGATGTTTTTTTTTTGTAAACTCCTGTTTTTGAGGCTCACCAGTGGTTTCCACCTTGTGATGAACCCTCTGGATTCCCTCTGGTGAAGTCTTATCTGCATTGTTGACTTGTACCTCCTGGAAAGTCTTCTGGATCTGGCCAGCTGTTGTAAAGGGTTCTTCTTTGACCAGAGAAAGGATTCTTCTGTCTTCCACCACACTGGTTTTCATGATCATCTGGATCTTTTGGTGTTGTTGAGCTCACCAGATGGTTCTTTCTTTATAAGAATGAACCAAACAGTCGATTTGTCCTCACGTGATGTTCTGTTTGTTTGGATCTTCCAGTCTAATCAGGGCTTCCTTCACTGATAGTGATGCTCTTTGGACTTCATATGCAGAGTTGACCTCATCAGATTCCAAACTTGAAATGAACTCTAGACCTTGTAGATGAAATAATGAGGGAGTAACTCACACCTGTCCTTGGATCAGCTGAGCAGACAACTGTCCAATGACTTGTGGTCCTTCTAAAGGTGGAGAACATCTAGAATGTGTTGTAGCTACTCCACCGGTCACCTGGTGAGGATGTAAATACTCAGATTAAAGCTGAAAGTCTGAACTTAGACACACAACTTAGACGTGTCATTTTGGACACTTTTTAAATCATGTTGGATTTTTTTTTTCATTTTAGAAGCTTTTTGAGTCAGTTTGGGTCAGTTTTTAGCCTTTTTGGATAAATCTTCAGTAGTTTTTATCTTTGTCATTTTGAACACGTTTCTGTCAGAGGTGGAGAATTTAAAGTTAGAATGACTGGTCTGACTGCTATGTGGATGTGTGTAACTCACTGAATATCCAACATTTTAAACTCTGAATACATTTAAAACATGGACTCTGAGACTTTAAAGAGTTCTTCTCCTCCAGATCCTCTCTCTCCTTCCAAACCGGCCGACGAGCCTCTGAGGCGTTCGGGTCGTCTGTTCGGAGGTCTGATCAGGGACGTGATGCGACGCTACCCTCAGTACCTCAGCGACATCCGGGACGCCCTCAACCCTCAGTGCATGGCCGCCATCATCTTCATCTACTTCGCCGCGCTGTCGCCAGCCATCACCTTCGGGGGACTGCTGGGTGAGTCAGAGCAGGACAGGGAGCAGCCAGGAGGAGGCGCTAGTCGTATGCAGATGGTCAGATGTTAACCCGTGTGCTGCAGTGATGAATGCTGTGTCTGGATGGGGCAGTGACCTGGAGGCCCAGAATTTACCCAGGGATAGAATCAGCCGAAGAAAAGGCTCCTTAACCCTCCTGCTGTCCTCATTTACAGGCACCAAAAAATATTGTTTCCTTGTCTGAAAAAATCCAAAAATTCAGCAAAAAAAATTCCCCAAATTTCTGAAAATTTGCAAAACCTTCAGGAAGAAAATTCCAGTAATTCCTCAAAAGTTTCCCTTACAAGTTTTATAATAAATAAATAAATTAATTAATTAATCAAATATGGCAGGAAAATTCTTGTAAATATTTTCAAAAAAATGAGTAAAATCTTCCAAAGAAATCCTAAAAATATCTAAAGGGATTCCATATATAATCAGTAAAACTTCTAATATTTTCTTAAGAACCTTCACAAAAAAAATCATCCAAAATCCAGAGAAATTTGATTTGTGAAGGTTCTTTCAAAAGCATTTTTTACATGTCTTTTTTCTATCAAAAAAATGCCAAAAATGTCCCCAAAATGTTGAAATTTTCACTGTGAAAATATGTTTTTTTCCACATTTTCAAACTTTAAAATGGGTTAATTTGACCTGCAGGACGACATGAGGGTTAAGATCATTACGTGTGAGTCATGTGATCTCTGTCCAGGTGAGAAGACGGAGGGTCTGATTGGTGTGTCGGAGCTGATTGTTGCCACAGCGATGCAGGGAATCGTGTTCAGTGTGTTGGGAGCTCAGCCTCTGCTGGTGATCGGCTTCTCAGGACCACTGCTGGTGTTTGAAGAGGCCTTCTACACCGTGAGCTCACCTGTCTACACACACACCTGTCTACACACACACCTGTCTACACACACCTGTGGCAGAGACGGCCCGAATATTCGGATCCGTTCGTCTGGTCTCCCGGGTCCACATTTTGCCCTCGTTGAGTCTTCAGTTAAACTGAAGAATTCCCAAACAGCAGAGGTCTTCAGCATCTTGTCTTGTGTTTATGCAACGAAGTGAAGCGTGACGTCAGAGTCGGCAGCAACCCGGCCATTCGGGTGGTGGTAAGAAACAGGAACGGAGGAGCAGAGATGAGCGAACATGGCGGGATGAGCCGAAATGGGCCGAAGGCGAAGGGAAGAGACGAGCTCCGAATATTTTCGTCTGGGGAAGGAGGGGGTGATCACATAGACATGTGTGTATATGGGGTGGGGGTGAATATTCGGATACCAAAATTAATATCCGGATACCGCCGTAGCGAACGAATATTCGGATATTCCGGATATTCGGGTCCAGCCCTACTAATTAATGGTGATTTTCGAGAAATAAAAACAGCTCTTATGGGTCAGAAGGTTTATCAGAAGTCTTATTACTGACCTCAACAAACAAATGTCCACTTACTCTTGTTTTCAGAGCTTTCAGCTCCATTCTTTGGGTGTCTTCTTGCTATTCATGACCTAAATCTGAGGCTCTGGTCACACGGTGACGGTGTAGACAGCAGTGATGGTTTCTGTATGGAGGTACCTTCTAAAAATTAGGTGCACCTAAACCTGTTGTCTTTAAGTTGCAGCGATAAAAAGTCTGTCCTGTGTTTCAGTTTAAGCTGTCAAAGTTTGATTTGTTCAGTGTTTTAAATCTGACTGTTTTGCAGATTCAAGGACTGTCTGAATCTTCACCGGTTAATAATTTTGTGGCCACCAGGGGGGCGTCGGTCAGAACACAATACAAGATGTTCCCTTTTCCTCACTTTATTCAGTAGCAATCCCTCTTGAACATCTATGTGTGGTTCTATAACAGGAAACAAATAATAAAGCAAACAATAAGTATATGAAACTACATAAACATGTAACAACAACCATCATAATAAAAATACACACAAGAAAATATCCAACCTACCAGTAGAATGCACGCACAAAGAGAAAATGACAATCAACACCAAATAAGTCTGTGCAGTCCCAGCAAACACTCTCCTCTGGTCCCTACACGAACACGAACCTGGTTCTCCTCTGCAGAGCAGCAGAGTGTTGTGGCCTCTGATTGGCCAATGTCTCAATTGCCTGTTTGCAGGCCCTTTCCAGCTGTCCTTCATCACACTGACGGTCCTTCACACCTTTCACCTCCTTCCCTCTGTGTTCCTGTTCAGTTCTGTAAAGACAACGGCATCGAGTATCTGACGGGTCGGGTTTGGATCGGCTTCTGGCTGCTGCTCATCGTCATCCTGACCGTCGCTTTTGAGGGAAGCATCCTGGTTCGCTTTGTTTCCCGCTTCACCCAGGAGATCTTCTCCTTCCTCATCTCCCTCATCTTCATATACGAGACCTTTGCCAAGCTGGTTAAGGTGAGTCTAGAGCTCAGACACCTGCATGGTGACGTTACCACGGTGATGTGTTTTAGGAATGTGGCTCTCGTGCTAAAACAAACGTTCCTCCTGCTGCTCAATGCTGAACCACTGTGAGCTTTTCTTCTTCGCTGGTGTTTCCCAGATCTTTCAGGAGCATCCTCTCCAAAACTGCTACCATGGAAACAACACCACATCTCCGTCTCTGTGTAACTTCACCGCCATGGCTGCCGGAAATACTGGGAAGGTGGTGGGAGAGCCGAACACGGCGCTGCTGTCGCTCGTCCTCATGGCGGGAACGTATTTCATCGCTTTCTACCTGCGCAAGTTCAAGAACAGCTCCTTCTTCCCTGGAAAGGTCAGTGCACACATGGACAGGTATGTACAGGTACAGGTACTTACAGGTAGATACAGGTACAGGCACGTACAGGTAGATACAGGTACAGGTAGATACAGGTACAGGCACGTACAGGTAGATACAGGTACAGGTAGATACAGGTACAGGCACGTACAGGTAGATACAGGTACAGGTAGATACAGGTACAGGCACGTACAGGTAGATACAGGTACAGGTAGATACAGGTACAGGCACGTACAGCTAGATACAGGTACAGGTAGATACAGGTACAGGTAGATACAGGTACAGGTAGATACAGGTACAGGCACGTACAGGTAGATACAGGTACAGGTAGATACAGGTACAGGCACGTACAGGTAGATACAGGTACAGGTAGATACAGGTACAGGCACGTACAGGTAGATACAGGTACAGGTAGATACAGGTACAGGTAGATACAGGTACAGGTAGATACAGGTACAGGTAGGTACAGGTACAGGTAGATAGATACAGGTAGATACAGGTACAGGTATGTACAGGTAGGTACAGGTATGTACAGGTAGATACAAGTACAGGTATGTACAAGTAGATACTGAGCAGCGTGTGAGCAGGTGTTCTGTGTGTTTCAGCTCCGGAGGATCATTGGAGACTTCGGCGTACCCATTGCGATCCTCATCATGGTGCTGGTGGACTACAGTGTGGAGGACACCTACACTCAGGTGAGGGCAGAGTTTGTTTTACATGAAAAGAACCGCACTCTTAGGTTGGACCAGACAGGTGAAATACTCTCTTCCTATTGGCCCACAGAAACTGAGCGTGCCCAGTGGATTCTCCGTATCCAGTCCGGAGAAGCGTGGTTGGCTGATCTCTCCTCTGGGCTCAGACGGCCAGTTTCCAGTTTGGATGATGGGCGCCAGCATCCTGCCGGCCATCCTGGTCTTCATTCTGATCTTCATGGAGTCCCAGATCACAGCGTACGACCCTTTAGTCTCCACCTGGAACCTGAAGCCAAACCAGGACCTGGTGGACTGGGTTCATTAGTCCTATGTCAGACTTGTCTTTACATGAACTTGACTTTGGACTCACTGTCTTGAAGCTACTTGGTCTTTCCTTACATTTACTTGGGACTTGGTCTTGAGTAGACCCTTAGTCTCAGCTCTTCCTTTGGACTGTCCTGACTCGTAGATTGTCTCTGTCCTGACTCGTAGTGTGACTCTGTCCTGACTCAGTTTGACTCTCTTTCCTGACTCGTAGTGCAACTCTCTGTCCTGACTCGTAGTGTGACTCTCTGTCCTGACTCGTAGTTTGACTCTGTCCTGACTCGTAGTGTGACTCTGTCCTGACTCGTAGTGTGACTCTGTCCTGACTCGTAGTGTGACTCTGTCCTGACTTGTAGTGTGACTCTGTCCTGACTCGTAGTTTGACTCTCTGTCCTGACTCGTAGTGTGACTCTGTCCTGACTCGTAGTTTGACTCTCTGTCCTGACTCGTAGTGTGACTCTGTCCTGACTCGTAGTGCGGCTCTCTGTCCTGACTCGTTGTTTGACTCTCTGTCCTGACTCGTAGTTTGACTCTCTGTCCTGACTCGTAGTGTGACTCTGTCCTGACTTGTAGTGTGACTCTGTCCTGACTTGTAGTGTGACTCTGTCCTGACTCGTAGTTTTACTCTCTGTCCTGACTCGTAGTTTGATTCTCTGTCCTGACTCGTAGTTTGACTCTCTGTCCTGACTCGTAGTTTGACTCTCTGTCCTGACTCGTAGTGTGACTCTGTCCTGACTCGTAGTGTGGCTCTGTCCTGACTCATAGTGTGACTCTGTCCTGACTCGTAGTGTGACTCTGTCCTGACTCATAGTGTGACTCTGTCCTGACTCGTAGTTTGACTCTCTGTCCTGACTCGTAGTGTGACTCTGTCCTGACTCGTAGTGTGACTCTGTCATGACTCGTATTGTGACTCTGTCCTGACTCGTAGTTTTACTCTCTGTCCTGACTCGTAGTGTGACTCTGTCCTGACTCGTACTGTGACTCTCTGTCCTGACTCGTACTGTGACTCTCTGTCCTGACTCATAGTGTGACTCTCTGTCCTGACTCGTAGTGTGACTCTCTGTCCTGACTCGTACTGTGACTCTCTGTCCTGACTCATAGTGTGACTCTGTCCTGACTCGTACTGTGACTCTCTGTCCTGACTCGTACTGTGACTCTCTGTCCTGACTCATAGTGTGACACTGTCCTGACTCGTACTGTGACTCTCTGTCCTGACCCGTACTGTGACTCTCTGTCCTGACTCGTACTGTGACTCTCTGTCCTGACTCGTAGTGTGACTCTGTCCTGACTCGTAGTGTGACTCTGTCCTGACTCGTAGTGTGACTCTCTGTCCTGACTCGTAGTGTGACTCTGTCCTGACTCGTAGTGTGGCTCTGTCCTGACTCATAGTGTGACTCTGTCCTGACTCATAGTGTGACTCTGTCCTGACTCGTAGTGTGACTCTGTCCTGACTCATAGTGTGACTCTGTCCTGACTCGCAGTTTGACTCTCTGTCCTGACTCGTAGTGTGACTCTGTCCTGACTCGTAGTGTGACTCTGTCCTGACTCGTACTGTGACTCTGTCCTGACTCGTAGTTTTACTCTCTGTCCTGACTCGTAGTGTGGCTCTGTCCTGACTCATAGTGTGACTCTGTCCTGACTCGTACTGCGACTCTCTGTCCTGACTCGTACTGTGACTCTGTCCTGACTCGTAGTGTGACTCTCTGTCCTGACTCATAGTGTGACTCTGTCCTGACTCGTAGTTTTACTCTCTGTCCTGACTCGTAGTGTGGCTCTGTCCTGACTCATAGTGTGACTCTGTCCTGACTCGTACTGTGACTCTCTGTCCTGACTCGTACTGTGACTCTCTGTCCTGACTCATAGTGTGACTCTGTCCTGACTCGTACTGTGACTCTCTGTCCTGACTCGTACTGTGACTCTCTGTCCTGACTCATAGTGTGACTCTGTCCTGACTCGTAGTGTGACTCTCTGTCCTGACTCGTAGTGTGACTCTCTGTCCTGACTCGTACTGTGACTCTGTCCTGACTCGTAGTTTTACTCTCTGTCCTGACTCGTAGTGTGGCTCTGTCCTGACTCATAGTGTGACTCTGTCCTGACTCGTACTGTGACTCTCTGTCCTGACTCGTACTGTGACTCTCTGTCCTGACTCATAGTGTGACTCTGTCCTGACTCGTACTGTGACTCTCTGTCCTGACTCGTACTGTGACTCTCTGTCCTGACTCATAGTGTGACTCTGTCCTGACTCGTAGTGTGACTCTGTCCTGACTCGTAGTGTGACTCTCTGTCCTGACTCGTACTGTGACTCTGTCCTGACTCGTAGTTTTACTCTCTGTCCTGACTCGTACTGTGACTCTCTGTCCTGACTCGTACTGTGACTCTCTGTCCTGACTCATAGTGTGACTCTGTCCTGACTCGTAGTGTGACTCTGTCCTGACTCGTAGTGTGACTCTCTGTCCTGACTCGTACTGTGACTCTGTCCTGACTCGTAGTTTTACTCTCTGTCCTGACTCGTACTGTGGCTCTGTCCTGACTCATAGTGTGACTCTGTCCTGACTCGTACTGTGACTCTCTGTCCTGACTCGTAGTGTGACTCTCTGTCCTGACTCGTAGTGTGACTCTCTGTCCTGACTCGTACTGTGACTCTCTGTCCTGACTCGTACTGTGACTCTCTGTCCTGACTCGTACTGTGACTCTCTGTCCTGACTCGTAGTGTGACTCTCTGTCCTGACTCGTACTGTGACTCTCTGTCCTGACTTGTAGTGTGACTCTCTGTCCTGACTCGTACTGTGACTCTCTGTCCTGACTTGTAGTGTGACTCGGTCCTCACTGTTCTGCTGATCACTGTGTGATGTGTTGATCCTGGTCCTCCGTCTGTCCCTTAGGCTGATTGTCAGTAAGAAGGAGAGGATGCTGGTGAAGGGAACTGGTTTCCATGTGGACCTGTTGATCATCGTGGTGGTGGGCGGAGTCTCGGCACTGTTCGGGTTGCCGTGGTTATCAGCTGCCACGGTTCGGTCGGTCACCCACACCAACGCCCTGACCGTCATGAGCAAAGCTGTTGCCCCTGGAGACAAACCTCGCATCCAGGAAGTCAAGGAGCAGCGGGTGACGGGCTTCCTGGTTGCAGTTCTAGTGGGTAAGATCACCTGGAGAGCTCCTCCATCACCTGGAGAGCTCCTTCATCACCTGGAGAGCTCCTCCATCACCTGGAGAGCTCCTCCATCGCCTGTCCTGCTACTGTCAGTCTGCTGCTGCAGAGCTGCTGCTCTGGGGTCTCTGCTGTTCTGATGTGGTCTGTGGTTTTGATGTGGTTTCTGGTCCTGCAGGTCTGTCCATCGTGATCGGGGACGTCCTGCGTCAGATCCCCCTGGCGGTGCTGTTTGGGATCTTCCTCTACATGGGGGTCATGTCCCTGAACGGGATCCAGCTCACCGAACGCCTCATCCTGCTGCTGATGCCCCCGAAGTACCACCCCGACCACAGCTACGTCTGCAAGGTGAGTCCCTGAAATGGTCAAGTACGCCTGGACAGGTACGCCTGTCGCCTTGGTAACAAACCAGCCTGCAGCTCTACTTTGGTTTTAGCTCCTGTCTCACCTGCGTCTTCGTTGTCCCACAGGTGCGGACGCTGAGGATGCACCTGTTCACTGTCGTCCAGCTCACCTGTCTGTCTCTGCTGTGGGTTGTCATGGCAACGGCGGCGGCGCTAGCATTCCCCTTCGTGCTGCTGCTGACCATCCCAGTGAGGATGCTGCTGCTGCCCCGCCTCTTCAGCAGCCGCGAGCTGCAGAGCGTGAGTCCCGGCTTCGCAGTGACATCATGTTGACATCACTCTGACGTCATCAGACACTTATAATGTGACCTGACAGGTGGACACGTAGCTCTGCCCTGCAGCTGCTGTCACATGTTTAATGATGTCACAGCACCACTAAAGCCTCACCTGAAGGGGGCGCTGCTGTCAAATAAAAAAAATTATCTTCCAGAGAATAAAAAAACAAATATTTATCTTTTGGGGGATAAAACAAACAAGTATTTGTCTTCAGGAAAATGAAAACAAACAACACGAAGATCCAAACAGGTTAAAGGTGGTAAATGGAGCTGAACCGATTCTGTCCAGAGGATTCACAGAAGAACCCAAAAGGAACCAAATATTCTGTTTATTTATGATCCAGCAGAATGTTAGTAAAACTATCAAAGAACCAAAAATCCTGATTGTTTTCATGACAGAGATTCAATGATCCATCTCAGAGCAGAGCTGTGTTCTGTTGGTCTTTGAATGTTCTGAGCCGGTGATCTAAGCAGGTCAGACCCAGTACCGGTTCTGTTGACCTTTGAACACAGTCTGAAGTGAAGCTTCTCATTAACAGACAGCAGCAGCAGAACTCTGGGATTGAAGGATTTTTACACATTCCAGCTCCAATAACAAAGCTTGGTCAGAACTTTGGTCTCTCGGTTCTGATCTATCAGGTGGTAAAATGAAACGTCCACAATAATACAAGTTTCCTGAGATGAAAACACAACGGGACCGATTCTGTTGTCTCTGAGGTGGTTTCATGTCTGAGCTGAACAACACTTTGATGATCAATGATCCAACATGGATCTACCAGCAGCTGGAACATCTCTTCACCTCAGGCAGGTCAGCTGTTTATCAGCTGTTTATCAGCTGCAGCTAAATACTGAACTTTGACTTTGTTTCATAAATCAGAGATAAACTGAGCTGTTGGTTGTTTGGACTCTTTGATCAGCTGCTGGTCGTTTCTGATGTTTTCTACATCACTGATCAATATCAGGTTCTGCCGTGGTTCTACAGCACTGAGGGTTCCTGTCTGACTGCAGGAATGTTAGCAAAACATTAGTAGAACATTAGCAGAACATTAGCAGAACAGTACCAGAACATTAGTAGAACATTAGCAAATCATTATCAGAACATTATCAGAGCTTGTTCTTTAGAAGTGATATAAACGTTGGTTGGCTGTAACTCACAACTGGAACATGTTCTCAACACGTATCAGTCACAAAGTAATGAAATACAGCCCATAATACTAACAGTAATAACATTATTAAACACATGAGAACTACACACAGAAAGTGAAGAGGCATTAACCTGGTGAACCTGCTGTCTCTACCTGCAGCTGGATGCTGATGATGCGGAGCCTCACCTGGAGGAGAGGGAGGGGCAGGACGAGTACTCTCAGCTGCAGATGCCCGTGTGACCCGGCAGCCGGCAGCTGATTGGTGGAGCTCATTTCCAAACTGTTCTGCTCACTAAAAACGTTCTATCAGTAAAAGCAAATCTTCTCCTGAAAGTGATTTTCTGTCGTCATTTATCGGCTTCTCAGGAACATTTACTGTTCTGGAAACACTTCCAGAACCGTTCATCTGAACACTGTGTTCAGATGAACCCAGGAACCACCATGTCTCCTCAGATGTTTAAACCAGGCGTGAACTAACCGTGACGTCACCCGTTGGTTTCAACGCCGAGAAAATGAAGCCCGGATTTTGCTACTTCCTGGTCGCCGTTTTGGATTTTTTGGAGCCAGTGACGTAAAAAGCGTCATCAAACAGACTGGACCGGAGAGCAACTAGGGGCAGGATTGGCTGAGGACTCTCTTATCCCGCCCACATTTTACCGCAGAGGCTTCTGTTGCTGTCCATCAAGTATAGCCACGCCCCCTGGCTCCGCCAACTTTAACGATTTATTTAAAATTCAGTATTGATTTATTTTAAGATCGGCCACCTGATCTCTCATTTTGACCATGAAAACTAATAGTAGGGAGGTTAATCAACTTTTGACTTCAAATCATGATGCAAAGGTCCCCTTTGGTATGGAAGTACCTCAGGGCAATAGAAATAAATTTATCCAAAGACACAAGTGAGATCACCTTTTGGGCGGCCATTTTTAAAATGGCCACCGACCATACAGGAGAGGCCCATATCTTTGGTTCCATTATCGCTATAATGACAAATTTGATGTCAAAGTGGACATATTTGAGGTCAAGGAATCCAATAAAATAGGTTCCAAAACTAAAAAAAACAATAATCTTCTTCTTAAGATGAAAATTGAAGGTAAAATGTGCAATTTATGATTTAACAAAGCATGCCAAACACAGTTCATTCACAACTCAATAATAATTTAATAAATAACAACTTAAAGCATTGAAAATGTATATTATGGATGCAGAGAAACTGAGTAATGAGACAACAATTTCATAAATATGTTCACATTTTAGAAGTAGGTATTGCCATACCTACAACTTTCTAGTGATAGACACTAATAGTTTAGTGTAAATACATCGCTGAGATGGTTTCCTATTTAGATGTATGACCACTGTGGGAACATAAGCCATGACATCCACAGAGAGACATGCAAGGCAGCCTCTGCAAGGTGCCTTACAGTCAGTCTTACACTTGCAAATGACAAGTTCTGGCAAGTCTTTTGAAATAGTGGCAGTTGTAGTGTAGACAGGAGTTGGTGGAGAGTCTGAGGAATCCTGCTGCCATCCCCACAGAGACGGTGACACTCTTGCATGGTGTTTGACAAGTATATTGCCCCACACATGTCCACTCTAAAGAGAAACATGATTAGTGATACAAATGCCCTTTCTTATTTTTAGCAATATTTAAATTATGCTCCTATACAAATTTGTCTTGCCTGATGTTGGAAATCAGCCTATCCTACAATTAAACAAACCAACAGAACATGTGTAAGGCTGTTTCCGCCCAGTTCTTTTGATGGAGTAGTCAGGAGACTTCTTCTTAAAATCAAAAGTATTTATTACAGCTAAATTGAATGTGAATACAGAGCTCTGGGCCTGAATCCTCTGTCCCTAACCGACAATAAGTGTTCAGTCAGTTCGGATGGAATCAGACTAACTGTTCCTGACCCAGTCTTCTTATACTCTAACAGTGTGTATAGCTATCTATCAAGGCTGCCCCCCCTTCCGATGCTGCGTTGTTCCGCTGTCCTCTGTCACAGCTGATGTTTTGTCATTACGCTCTCATAGGAATGACTTCTCCGCTGCAAAGCAAGATTAGAAACTGCACACACACCAAGCTCATGTTCTTTACTGATTACGGCTTACGTCAAAAACTATCTGTACCTTTATTATCAAAAACTGTCTGTACTTTGATTATCAATCACTTTATGTCTTGATCATCCTTGGTTTCAATCACATGAGTAATAAGTAAAATAAAGCTGGACTTATCTTCTTTGTTTCATTACAGTCACACCATGGTAATGATGCTCTTCACCTTCCTATTCCTCAGAACCAATACAACTCTTTAATATGCACACTGAGCAATTATAAAACACACCATTTCCCACAATTCCCCCTTTTGGCCAAAGCTAACCTTAGACCAACACAAAATATTTTACACCATAGAGGATACAGGCACCAGCTCCTCTCCTTCTTGAAGTGTTTTTTTTTTTTTTTGGCCATGAGTGCTCTGAATTCATCGCCCAACATTACTTCGGACACCGTTCTGCTCATCGTCTTACTCATGAGTGTTCTGAAAATTGGAATGATGCAACAAGTGAATATGAAGAGAAACAGCATTATTATGAGAATAGGTGTGTGCACATAGCTTTCTTTTCTGGATCGTTTTTAAGTTGATTTGCTAAATCAAGAACTGTTTGTGTGAGCTCCTCAAGTTCCTAGTGCATATCGTTCATCCTGTTTCCTAAACCTGCAGTTCTGTACATGGGAAAAAGTGTCCTAAAGAAGACTCTTCTATCTGAGACTAGTGGTGGAGATCTAGTAGAGGAAGGGTCAGAATGTTTCCTTCATCTTTTGCCGTTGCAGACGAATGACAGTAACACCTGACTTGAGAATCACCAGAGCTGCAGGCTGTAGTTTAGCTAAATAGCACGCCCCACACCACCCCTGGGGGAGATACAAATAGACCCTATGGCCATGGCCCCAAACGTGGTCAGCCGGGTAGGAGAACCCCCCCGTGTGTGGAACCACAGGTTCAGACACCCATCCCATCACATCGCCACAGATTCCCATGGCAGTGAGGTTGATTGGTTTTGCCCAACCTTCCTCACACCTAGAACCGCTGCACAGGGGATTGCTCGAAACACCTTCCATAGGAAAGTCAGTCATACAGTTTGCCACGCCTAGGTCTACGTCTCCCTCAGCACAGCTCCTCCTGAAACACAGTGATGGTGTGTTTGGCTAGTGTGCCGTCGTGATTCCCTGTAGATTAGTTTCATTAGTAGTTATCCTAAAATGTTGAGGCATTCTCCAGTTTGTCAAGTCATAGTCACTGGCATTAGTGCAGCTTGGCAAATACTAAGTGAATTTTTAAAGGTAGTGACTGGGGTTGTAATTAGAGGTGTAGATTGCTAACATATAATTTCATCTAGTGTTGACTGGTTTTGGTGTTAAGCATGCATTGGCCCGTGAATGATGAGGTATGAATGAGCCACATAGCAGTCAGACATGTTTGAACTTTTTGAGGTCAGGTTTGCCATCTGGAACCAAACATTATCATGGTGATCACCAACATATAGTTCATGGTTTCTTTTCTCCCTGTCAATCTCATTCGTCATTAACAAACATGAAATGAAAGTTGTTTTGTTTTTGTTTTGTTTTGTTTTTTTAAATCAATTTCCGTGATCTCAGGTGAGGAAACCAGGAGGTGAACTTAGGAACACTCAGGAGACACATATGACTGATGTAGAGAAAAAATGCACTACTGAATTCAGGAGAAATCATACAGCAAGAACCGCATATGCCGACAAAGCCAGTATCAACTCTGAGGAGTCTCTCTGTCCTTGGTGGGTTTATAGTGTCTGAAAGGAGAAAGGAGGCAGGATCTAACCTTGTTATTGTTGCTGTATCAGCAAATAGTTGTCTGTCTGAGCAGTTGGTGTGCTTCAGCTGTGGTCAGAGGATGACCTTCTGTATGTTGGTACAATTTTTCCTTCACAAATCCCCCTTTTTGATCATGAGATCAAACCTAAACTACAAGTGAAAGGAAAAATTTTGCGTGTGTGGAAACTGTGGCCAGAGAGCTCCACAAAATTGATTCTGTAATATTCAAGACGTAAAGAATCATTTTAAAAGTCATAGTAATTTACAATAAAATACACAAATGCACAATAAAATGAGCTTGATTGCTGTGGTAAATTTAAATCATGTAGAAAATTAAATGCAATGAAATTGGAGTAATTAATCACATCTGCTATACCTGTAATTACACATGGTTCAATGAGCTGAAATTTCCGTAATCTAAACTAACCCAAAATTTAATTTTACTGATTTATTAGTAATATGTTAATAGTTATACACTCTTGATTTGTTTAACATTAATTTACACACTTGAGTAAGAAAAATGCCCTGAAAAAAAGAAGAAACTCTGATACAATCAATCCTTACAAATTCTTTTACCTTCAACTACTCAACACTACTGCAATCATGTAATTAACTGAATGTGTGTTATATACAAAATCATTCTACGATAAGTTTTCTATAGAGACATTATTACATGAAAATTCAGGTACCCAGCAAGACAGTTATTGTTGTGTTATTCATGATTCTCAAAATTAAAAGTACACACACGTGTAAATGTAGTGCAGTGAAGATGTAACTAAGTGTGTGTGTGTAGTGTGTGTATGTTGTGGTGTTTGTGTGTGTAAGCTGTTGCATCCCTCTTACTGACCTGGTCTAAATCATCTTTTATTCGTTCAATTCAACCAGTGTGAATGATGTTCCAGACCCTCCTATTTCTCAGATCAGATCAACTCAAAAGAGCACAATAATGCAATGTGTGGATCAGTGTAAAACCAGCACATCTAGGAAACAAAACTTCATGAGAAAATTCTCTGAAATCAATGAGTAGATGATTATATTATGTGATTATAAAACGATTCCCTTGTAATGTTAAATCAGCATCTCAATTAGTATATGTTGTATGTTAATTAATGAAATGTTTTCTCTGTGGTTGATTCCAACTTTTACCTGTTTTCAAAGCCACCCCCCCCCCCTTTGAAATGAAGGAATAGTAAGTCAAAAAAATGTGAACAACTGTGAAGTAAAAGTATAAGAGTATAGTGTATTATGTATAACTACCTGAGGCACATGTGTGTGTGACAGTTGTGTTTGTGGCACGTCTCTGAGCTTGCACTGTGATAAAAGGGATCTTTTTAAACTTGAAAAAATGTAGGGAAAAGAAAACATACACTGGAATGTCTTAATCTCAATATGCATTAGATTAAAGTAACAGAACAAGTGAGAACAAGCAATAGTGAAATTACCATCACTTTGATCATTGTCAGGAATCTGAGTAATCCTGAACCCCATGTTCCAAACAAACTAGAAAAACTCCCAAAATCAAAAGTGTGTACATCATGAAGCTATTTTAGTCCCTGCGCTGTGTCGTGCACCATGTCTTGTACATCAAATGTGGCATCTGAGATATACGAACAGCACTTTGGCCCTATGACCTTACAAGTACCTCCTTGTGCTGCTAGGAGCAGAACCAGGGCCATTCTATTCTGCAGAGCCACAGTTTTAACCTCCTCTCTTTATAAGCTTGTAGCTTCTTCAGGGTGTCCATTTTCACAATGTAAAAACTGACAAGACTCCATTGATCTCAAAGTGGAATAACCTGAACTGTGTGGATTTTTATTCTGAACGTTCAGAGAACAGATAGGAAGAAAAGAACACAGAGTCCATGTTGTGCTTTTTTTTTTTAAAGAACAAACAGATAAACTCCTTCAGTCTCTGGGAGCTGTAAGAACAAGATGTGAAGCAATGAGCTGCTGTCATGTTGAACAGATAGAATGAAGGATTCAATCTCTCTATTCATTAATAAATAGCAGTTTTCAATGCGGTGACTATTAAATTTGTTCATTAAATAACCTTAAATTTTCTTGCAAACACTTGAATGAAAGCAGTGAGACGACGAAGCTCTTTTTGCTAAATTTGTTTTAAATTTGGAGGAAACTGTAATTATGTCATAATTCTGAGGTTAAAGATAAACTTTCAAAGAGCTGAGATCTGTTGAGTCGTCATTTCACTTCATAAATCTTTGTCACTGAAAAATCCCAAATCTCTGAACATATGAACAATTTAGATTCCTATTTAA
Organism: Acanthochromis polyacanthus; assembly: GCF_021347895.1. Taxonomy (NCBI): domain Eukaryota; kingdom Metazoa; phylum Chordata; class Actinopteri; family Pomacentridae; genus Acanthochromis; species Acanthochromis polyacanthus. Next base: position 2,335,578 of record NC_067121.1, on the reverse strand, counting down.
CTGAGTCCATTGCAGGTCTCTGATCATTCTTACAAAGCATACTGGATCATAAAGTGATTTCTGTGATCATACACATCCTGAATTCAGATTACAGGTAAGAAACAAGTTTAAATGGAAGAAAGGCACATGTAGTGCAGATACTGTGAATTCAATTCATGTTTCTCTGCTTTTTGTAAGAAAGTTTTTTATAAACACAATAACATCATTTTTAGTGTCTAAAACCATGGTCTATATTAAGTGCAACTGTGTCGAAAGACAAACTGATATCTAGGTTTTAAATCTAAAGTTACCAACACATAATAGGAGTTACATTATCAAGTTATTGCAGCTAGTATTCAATTTAGAAGCTGGTTTAATTTGACTGAATGGAGACAATGTTGTACTAAATGAATTGTAATTGTCAGGATTCTGCCCTTTTGCTGCCTCTTTGTCCCTTCTTCCACCTTTAGTCTTCTTGTCTGAATTTATCCTTTTAGATTCTGTTGTTTGTTGCTTTTCTCTAAGCCTGTTTGTTCCTCCTGTGTTAGTTTCTGTCCACCCTTCTTAGTCTGCCATTTTGCCTTTGTCTAGTTTACTTTTTTGTCCACTCAGTCTCGCTTTCAGTTTGTAAAGGTTTCTTTGATTTAGTTCAATAAATTCTTTTAATTATGCCTAGCGTTCTCTCAGTGATGTCTGCGTCTGGGTTCTCCACATCCACCATTCCTAACAGTAATACATTTTACAATTGATCTTGGAGGTTAAACCTCTACTGATAGTTCATCTCTGCAACACAGAAGAGCATTTCTTCACAGGCCCTGAAGAAATGATGAATGTTTTGTGTATTTTCTGTGTTTGTTTTTTTTTTAAAGAAGCTGAAAAGGCAGAAATAATCCCACATCAGCAGATGTGTGTACTGCTGCTGCTGCTACTATAACTGCCTGTATACAATCACTACTGGATCTAATTTTATTTTTTTTGAGCAACATGCCACAGGTCTCATTTGCACCTCACAGTTTTGTTTGTTATCATTTTGATAGAAGACGCTAGCTGTCTTGTCTTCTTTTTCTGTTCCTTTTACGATTACTGTCTCAGCATGTTTTACCCAATTCATGGCCTGTGTGAGGGTTTGAGTGGGGGGGGGCTACATTATGTTTAGTCAACCAGTTTTTCAGCCCTGGCCGGAGATTATTTATAAAAACAGTCTTCAGGTGTTGTTGGAAAAGTTCGCTCCCTTGTCTGTTGTCTGTCAGTCCACTGTGTCTCGCAAACAGCCTCCAGTCTGACTTTAAAGTCCTTTGTTGATTTTCCGTCTTGTTGTTTAGTCTGTCCTATTTCACTATAATCAGCTCTTTGAGCGAAGGTCCGGGTAATACGGTCGTTCAATGCTTGTTTTTCTCTCTCTTGTTTTTTTTAGTTTCAAATCTTACACAGATCTTTATTGTTCTTTTAATTACATAAAGTTCATGGCAGACAAGTTGCCTCTTTCTCTTTTCTTTCCATCTCAACAACATTTTGTGCACACATACGAAAACCTTTCTCATCTCCCTTCCCCTACGTACTTTTTACCATCAGTTACACTCACTTGATTTTTACCATCTTTCATCCATTTATGAGCCAAAACACACTTTATCCCTCAGGTCTCAATTCATCTCTTCAGCCTTCAACAACGTTCTCTTTTCATCATCAACCAGTCTTTTACATCTTTCGCTGTCCATCTTTGATGATGTCATTCTCTAAGTTTGATAATGGTTTCCACAGCAGTGGGTCTTTGTCATCTAAAATTAGTCCTGATTCTTTTAGTTCTTTGAATTTTGTGTCATCAAACAATCTTTTCTTTTTTCTGTCTTTTGTTTTTTTTCTCCGCTGAATAATTGAGTTACAGCTACTTCCCACTGTTTTTCTAAGGACCAAATGCCCTTTTTTTGTTCTTCTTCCTCCATGTTTGATCAGAATGTGTACTACAGGCTGTGTTTGACCAGTATCAATGCTTCTTGAGCCAATTCAGAGTCCTCAGAAATCAAGCTTCTAGAATACACTGTTGTATTCTGGATTTCTGCTGGGGGTTCTAATCCCAGGACTGAGAATCGTTTTAGAGTTACTGTCAAATCACACCTAGAACCTAATGAATGACTCAGTAACCTACTTCAACTGACAACAGCTTTATGTTTACACCGTTAGGTTTCAGGCTGTCCGCTGATTCAGTTACTTTTCATTCCATTCATACATGAGCTCCTCATTCACTCTCTGAGACGCAGTTACACTAGGCGGTACCGTTCACGTTGTCTCAGTGAGATTCCACAAGACACAACAACACATAAAAACCGGTTGTCCATTTCATTCACTTTTTAGTCACTGGCTTTCATCACTGTTTTTTGTCTTTTTATATTTTTATTTTCAAGCTTTTAGAGGGGAACTACGTCCTCGGGGCTTCCAAACCCGGTATTTTCAAGCTTTTAGAGGGGAACCGCGTCCTCGGGGCTTCCAAACCCGGTATTTTCAAGCTTTTAGAGGGGAACCACGTCCTCGGGGCTTCCAAACCCGGTGTTTTCAAGCTTTTAGAGGTGAACCGCGTCCTCGGGGCTTCCAAACCCGGTGTTTTCAAGCTTTTAGAGGTGAACCGCGTCCTCGGGGCTTCCAAACCCGGTGTTTTCAAGCTTTTAGAGGTGAACCTCGTCCTCGGGGCTTCCAAACCCGGTGTTTTCAAGCTTTTAGAGGTGAACCTCGTCCTCGGGGCTTCCAAACCCGGTGTTTTCAAGCTTTTAGAGGTGAACCGCGTCCTCGGGGCTTCCAAACCCGGTGTTTTCAAGCTTTTAGAGGGGAACCGCGTCCTCGGGGCTTCCAAACCCGGTGTTTTCAAGCTTTTAGAGGGGAACCACGTCCTCGGGGCTTCCAAACCCGGTATTTTCAAGCTTTTAGAGGTGAACCTCGTCCTCGGGGCTTCCAAACCCGGTGTTTTCAAGCTTTTAGAGGGGAACCTCGTCCTCGGGGCTTCCAAACCCGGTGTTTTCAAGCTTTTAGAGGGGAACCACGTCCTCGGGGCTTCCAAACCCGGTGTTTTCAAGCTTTTAGAGGGGAACCACGTCCTCGGGGCTTCCAAACCCGGTGTTTTCAAGCTTTTAGAGGTGAACCTCGTCCTCGGGGCTTCCAAACCCGGTGTTTTCAAGCTTTTAGAGGTGAACCGCGTCCTCGGGGCTTCCAAACCCGGTGTTTTCAAGCTTTTAGAGGTGAACCGCGTCCTCGGGGCTTCCAAACCCGGTGTTTTCAAGCTTTTAGAGGTGAACCACGTCCTCGGGGCTTCCAAACCCGGTATTTTCAAGCTTTTAGAGGTGAACCTCGTCCTCGGGGCTTCCAAACCCGGTGTTTTCAAGCTTTTAGAGGGGAACCTCGTCCTCGGGGCTTCCAAACCCGGTGTTTTCAAGCTTTTAGAGGGGAACCACGTCCTCGGGGCTTCCAAACCCGGTGTTTTCAAGCTTTTAGAAGGGAACCACGTCCTCGGGGCTTCCAAACCCGGTGTTTTCAAGCTTTTAGAGGGGAACCACGTCCTCGGGGCTTCCAAACCCGGTGTTTTCAAGCTTTTAGAAGGGAACCTCGTCCTCGGGGCTTCCAAACCCGGTGTTTTCAAGCTTTTAGAGGGGAACCTCGTCCTCGGGGCTTCCAAACCCGGTGTTTTCAAGCTTTTAGAGGTGAACCTCGTCCTCGGGGCTTCCAAACCCGGTGTTTTCAAGCTTTTAGAGGGGAACCGCGTCCTCGGGGCTTCCAAACCCGGTATTTTCAAGCTTTTAGAGGGGAACCGCGTCCTCGGGGCTTCCAAACCCGGTATTTTCAAGCTTTTAGAGGGGAACCGCGTCCTCGGGGCTTCCAAACCCGGTATTTTCAAGCTTTTAGAGGGGAACCGCGTCCTCGGGGCTTCCAAACCCGGTATTTTCAAGCTTTTAGAGGGGAACCGCGTCCTCGGGGCTTCCAAACCCGGTATTTTCAAGCTTTTAGAGGGGAACCTCGTCCTCGGGGCTTCCAAACCCGGTATTTTCAAGCTTTTAGAGGGGAACCACGTCCTCGGGGCTTCCAAACCCGGTATTTTCAAGCTTTTAGAGGGGAACCACGTCCTCGGGGCTTCCAAACCCGGTATTTTCAAGCTTTTAGAGGGGAACCACGTCCTCGGGGCTTCCAAACCCGGTATTTTCAAGCTTTTAGAGGGGAACCACGTCCTCGGGGCTTCCAAACCCGGTATTTTCAAGCTTTTAGAGGGGAACCTCGTCCTCGGGGCTTCCAAACCCGGTATTTTCAAGCTTTTAGAGGGGAACCACGTCCTCGGGGCTTCCAAACCCGGTATTTTCAAGCTTTTAGAGGGGAACCTCGTCCTCGGGGCTTCCAAACCCGGTATTTTCAAGCTTTTAGAGGGGAACCACGTCCTCGGGGCTTCCAAACCCGGTATTTTCAAGCTTTTAGAGGGGAACCACGTCCTCGGGGCTTCCAAACCCGGTATTTTCAAGCTTTTAGAGGGGAACCACGTCCTCGGGGCTTCCAAACCCGGTATTTTCAAGCTTTTAGAGGGGAACCACGTCCTCGGGGCTTCCAAACCCGGTATTTTCAAGCTTTTAGAGGGGAACCACGTCCTCAGGGCTTCTAAACCCAGTATTTTCAACCACTCGTCAGCGATCCAGGCTTATACCAAACCGTCCAGGCTATTTGCCAGCCTAAGAAACTGTTGCCTAACAGGGATTACATTACACTTAGGGTTGCAGAATAGGCCCTCTGCTCTATCCACCTTTTGGAGGGACTCCTAAACCCCCCGGGTTTTCTAACCCAGAACAGAGTATCCAGCCAGAGATTCTATCCTCTGTGGATCAGTGACTTTTTCCATTTCCATTAACCTTAGCGCTTCTTCATCATTTTCATCATTTTTATTTCTTCCAGAAGCACATTCAATTTTGTATACTAGAACACACAGGAGGAATTCTGACAACAGTTTTGGAATAGCCAATAGCAGACTTTGATGTCAACAGGCGTCTGCTTACCTTTTATAGGGCGCCCAAGTTGTCAGAAAGTCCTTTGTATGTCCGTTGTTTGTTCAAATGTACGTCTGTTGTCAATTCTCCTTCTCCATCCGGGTCACGGCACCAAATTGTTGGAAATCAGCCTATCCTACAATTAAACAAACCAACAGAATATGTGTAAGGCTGTTTCCGCCCAGTTCTTTTGATGGAGTAGTCAGGAGACTTCTTCTTAAAATCAAAAGTATTTATTACAGCTAAACTGAATGTGATACAGAGTTCTGGGCCTGAATCCTCTGTCCCTAACCAACAACAAGTGTTCAGTCAGTTCAGATGGAATCAGACTAACTGTTCCTGACCCAGTCTTCTTATACTCTAACAGTGTGTATAGCTATCTATCAAGGCTGCCCCCCCTTCCGATGCTGCGTTGTTCCGCTGTCCTCTGTCACAGCTGATGTTTTGTCATTATTGCTCTCATAGGAATGACTTCACCGCTGCAAAGCAAGATTAGAAACTGCACATACAACTCGCTCATGTTCTTTACTGATTACAGCTTACGTCAAAAACTATCTGTACCTTTATTATCAAAAACTGTCTGTACTTTGATTATCAATCACTTTATGTCTTGATCATCCTTGCATTCAATCACATGAGTAATAAGTAAAATAAAGCTGGACTTATCTTCTTTGTTTCATTACAGTCACACCGTGGTAATGATGCTCTTCACCTTCCTATTCCTCAGAACCAATACAGCTCTTTAATATGCACACTGAGCAATTATAAAACACACCATTTCCCACACTGATAAGATACATGAAGGAGGTGCTGATGGAGTGCATCACTGCTCGGTGGCATGTGGTCAAAGTCTTTTCCTTTGTGAAGGAAGAGGGAGAGTCGCGCAGCATCCACAGTTGTGATGTTGTCCTCAGATACACCATAGAGCATCAAGACAAATCGCTGGAGCATGGGTGTGTGGATTCTGATCATCTCAGTGGTGGGAGTTGGGCCAGAGAACAGCTGAAGTGGTAAGGTGAGCTCAGGCAGGGACTGCCACACAGACCAGGCTGTCTTCTTGCCTTTGCAGAAGAATGCCGAGGTAGTGTTGCCCCCTGTTAGGGCATGAAATGTTGGCAGTGCCATTGCCTTGGATGGTCCAAGACTGTGAGCAATAGCATGTGCTGGAAAGTACCCGGTAAAGGAAAAATGGTTATTGATTGGTCTGATGAAATCAGAGCTAAAAGAATGAAATGATCTGTACCTGAAGTGTCGCTGTACTCCAAAGGCAATCCAGAGTTCGTCGATCTTCTGTCCAAGGGCCACAAAGGTGGCAATGGCCAGAGCTACAACAATGTAGCTAGCTATTAGCTAGCTAGCTATAATATAGCTAACTAGTTACGAGCTAGCTTATTACTAATCTAACATTAAAAAGTTTTTTTCTATTCAATGAGAAAGTCATACCAACCTCAAAGTGTTAACCTGTCACTTTGGACCTTCAACAGCTGCTACAGCCGTCACAGTCCCTGGTGCATCTTGGCATATGCTATGCTCCTGACTGGTCGAAATCTTATGCTACTTAGGACTAATGTAATGTAAAGAAGTACCTCCACTGCTGAAATACAAAAGTTTTTTGAAGGAAAACTTAAGTAAAGTCACTCTGATGACACAATTTTTTATGTGAAATATGAATATTTACCAATAATTGTCATGGTAACAGTAAACATGTTTTTTTTTAACTTGAAACCTATTTTTTTGGATTCCTTGACCCCAAAAATGTACACTTTGACACCAAATTTGTCATTATACGTACAACAGAAGCAAAGATATGGACTCTAGAGTATTTTTGGATTGAAAAAAAACATTTTCCGCATTTTTGAAAAAACATGTTTATTTCCAATACAAAGGGTGATCTCACTTGTGTCTTTGGATAAATGTATTTGTATGACCCTAAGGTACTTCCATACCAAAGGGGACCTTTGCATCATGACTTGAAGTCAAAAGCCTATTTTTTCTGATTAACCTCCCTACTATAACAGGAAAAAATCCTGAGCTGCAGAACATCAGTCTATCACATTTTATTTTTTCCAAAAATGAATTGGGGTCTATGGAGCAAAAGCTTTTTGGAGCCAACCCTAGTGGACGGCGGGATATTGCAAGTTTTTGACACTTCTGGGTTGGCTTCAATTCTGGAGCCAGATGCTACGTCCATCTTTATATACAGTCTATGGTTTAAACTCTGAACTAATGTTCCTCAGACTTCTGTGGAGGTTCTCAGTCATGCAGCTCCTGATGATGGTAGGAGGGGTTCTGGGAGACTTTCCAGTTGTTTTCTCCTGAAACTCCAACCATCTCCTCATCCTGTAGATGTTTTTCTATTTCCAGACTTTTCCTCTCTACTCTGCTCATCATCTGTAGACGTTTCTTCATGCTGGATGGATCTCCACCAACCTGCTCCTCTGGTTCTGCTGCATTTATTTTAGTCTCTCTGAGGAAATACTGCCTGCAGATCAACCTGAAACTCTGAATGTTTTGGTCTCAGAACCAGAACCAGGAGGAGGTTCTGGCTCTGACGATTTGTTTTTTCTGGTTCAGTTTTCCTGATTAAGCTGAATGTCACACGGGGCGTTCAAGGCCCATGGGAAATCTATTAAATGTTTCTTTGGTTTGATATTTTAAATATTAAAACGTGACTCAGTGAATTTGACTCTTGGATCATTTAAAAGCTGATTTTATTTCATCTGCAAACAAACACAAACATTAGCTGTTGGTGTTCCTGCGCTGTAAACGGTAATAAATACTGATTATTGATCTGTGAACACTCAGTGACCGGCAGCATGCTGAACGGAGATAAGGCACACGGAAATGGGAGGTCACACCTGAGCAGGTAAAGACGCACACTGTGAGTCAGTCCAATCAGGAGGTAGCACAGCAGGTCACCTGATTCTTCACCTGTCAGGAGGCGGAGTCAGCAGCCACCACCTACTATCAGCTCTTTGACTGCTTCCTCTTCTGGACAAGTTCAGCCAACATCTTGTAGCGGATCATACACTCCTCCTGCAACGAGCACAGGACACAACGGTTTATACAGAACCAATAAACAACATGTTAGCAACATGCTAACAGCATATTAACAACATGTTAACAACATGCTAACAGCATATTAACAACATGCTAACAGTATATTAACAACATGCTAACAACATATTAACAACATGCTAACAACATGCTAACAACATGCTTACAACATATTAAAAATATGCTAACAACATGCTAACAACATGCTAACAACATAATAATAACGAGGCTCAGGACAGGAACCAGACAGAACCGGGCTCAGGAGAGGAACCAGACAGAACCAGGCTCAGAGAAGGAACCAGACAGAACCGGGCTCAGGAGAGGAACCACACAGAACCAGGCTCAGAGAAGGAACCAGACAGAACCGGGCTCGGGAAAGGAACCAGACAGAACCAGGCTCAGAGAAGGAACCAGACAGAACCAGGCTCGGGAGAGGAACCACACAGAACCAGGCTCAGAGAAGGAACCAGACAGAACCAGGCTCAGGAGAGGAACCACACAGAACCAGGCTCAGAGAAGGAACCAGACAGAACCAGGCTCAGGAGAGGAACCACACAGAACCAGGCTCAGAGAAGGAACCAGACAGAACCAGGCTCGGGAAAGGAACCACACAGAACCAGGCTCAGGAGAGGAACCAGACAGAACCAGGCTCAGAGAAGGAACCACACAGAACCAGGCTCAGAGAAGGAACCAGACAGAACCAGGCTCAGGAGAGGAACCACACAGAACCAGGCTCGGGAAAGGAACCACACAGAACCAGGCTCAGGAGAGGAACCAGACAGAACCAGGCTCAGAGAAGGAACCAGACAGAACCAGGCTCAGGAGAGGAACCACACAGAACCAGGCTCAGAGAAGGAACCAGACAGAACCAGGCTCAGGAGAGGAACCACACAGAACCAGGCTCAGAGAAGGAACCAGACAGAACCAGGCTCAGGAGAGGAACCACACAGAACCAGGCTCAGGAGAGGAACCACACAGAACCAAGCTCAGGAGAGGAACCACACAGAACCAGGCTCAGGAGAGGAACCACACAGAACCAGGCTCGGGAAAGGAACCACACAGAACCAGGCTCAGGAGAGGAACCAGACAGAACCAGGCTCGGGAGAGGAACCACACAGAACCAGGCTCAGGAGAGGAACCACACAGAACCAGGCTCAGAGAAGGCAGATATCTAGCTGGGCTGAAGGTGGGGATGAGCGGGGATATCATCTGGAGAACAAACAATACTAACAGAATAATGAACATTCTGGAGGTTGGTGGGAACAGAAACTGGAGATCAGAGACATGAAGATCCAGAACTGAAGGTTCTGCAGGGAAGGGCTCCTTTAGGATGATCTGGACCAATCAGGTCATTAAGATGTGATAGAGCTGCTCACTAAGAGTTTAGATGTTAGAAGAAGTACTTTAGATTCTATCCTGGATTTTACAGGGAGCCATGAAGAGAAGCTAACTGGAGAACTCTGATCTCTGTTCCTGGTTCCTGTCAGAACTCTGGCTGGAGGTTTTTAGGAGAATTATTGGGACATCCTGATCATCAGGAACTACAGTAGTCCAGCCTAGAAGTTCTAAATGCCTGGACTAGTTCCTCAGCATCACTGAGATGTTCCACATTTTCCTGATTTTACATTAGATGATGGATAGCCGTCCTACAGACTGGTTTAGATGTTGAAGGACAGATCCTGGTCAGAGAGAACTCCAAGGTTCTCTACAGGAGAACTGGAGGCAGTGCCATCTACAGGAACTACCTGGTAAGATGGAGAGTTTCAAATACAACAACCTCAGTTTGTCTGGATTTCAGTGAAGAAGGTTCCAGGTCATCCAGACCTTCATGTCCTTCAGACATGCTGGAGTTCCACCAAGTGACTGGTTCCATCCGGTTCCACAGATAAATAGAACTGGGTGTCATCTGCATCTAGTTATCATCAGTCATCAATCAGTCATCAGTCAGCTATCAATCCAGGGTTCTCACCAGGATTTTTTTACGGGGTAATGGCAGGTCGGGACTAGGGATGAGAATTTCGACTAATTTCCAAACCGACTCGCCGCTAATTTTATTGGCGACTAGTCGGTTCTGAAAACTTGCAATTTAACCCTTTAAGCGCCAAAGTCGCAATATTGCCACAAGCAACATTGGTGAACATAACAAGCCATAGCTTCAAATATACTGCCTCATGTGCCTCATGGACTGTACACCAGGAGATGGCGGACATCTGGAACTTCAATCTGAGCATCAGTTGTGGGCGTGTTTTCATTCAAAGTTTAGGAGTTTAGAGTTTGAAAACCGAGGAGACGAGACTCGTCATCGGAGCGTATCAGAGCGCAAGACGGCACATTTTAGAGTGAGAAAACTCACCGAGAAGTCTGGTCAACGCTGACAAAGTACTTTGTCAAGTGATGGCTTACTCATATTCTGAAGAGGAATATTCACCCTCTGATGAAGATGTTCAGTCGTCCACTGAGACAGAAAGTGCCGCTGCGTCTGTGCGTAACGGCAGCGGGTCGGTGCGCCATGACAGTCCACGAGCAGCACATAGTGGAGCCGATGCTTTGCTTCGGGGGGGCAGGAAGGGACGTGGTGGGTGTAGCTGGAGTGGTCAAAACACCGCTAATGGTGAGGGGGATAGCGGGGGTTGAAAAAAGAGACACGCATATGCTACTGGCAGGATCAACCAGGTAGCCCAGACGGGACGAGCGTAGAGCTGCAAGGCGGCGCCCAGTTGGGGACAAGGTGCATGATGCTTAATGCAGCGTTTAACCGACTAGTAAAATACTAAACGTTTAATAAATGAGTAGGCGGTTAAACGATTAAACGACTAGTCGCGCACACCCCTAGTCGGGACGGCCCGACACTACGCACATGTTCAATAGCCTTCATTAAATCTCGCGAGCGGCCGGCCCAGATGTCAGCCAATGAGCGTCACGCAGATGCTCCAAATGCTCATGATTTAGGTCACTATTCACCATACATGGCATCACGGAAACAACCGAGACATGCTAACTGTAACCTCGAGATTGGAAGCGACTCTTAATTTTAGACGGGAACGGGTCAATGGACAGGAAAGTACGGCTGAGGTGGGGAGACATAAATTAACCTAGATAGACACCCAGTCGAAAACAAACGCACATGGCGTTATCTGTCAAAATAACAGCAGCGGCCCTAATCACAGCGTAATCTTTTAAAAGAAATGCGCTGGCGAGAACCCTGCAATCATCAATCAGTCATCAATCAATCATCAATCAGTCATCAATCAATCATCAATCAGTCATCAATCAATCATCAATCAGTCGACAATCAATCATCAATCAGTCGACAATCATTTTTGAATCAGTTTTATCTACTGATCAATACTGTGTGTTTAACTCCCTGCTGCAGACTGAAACTTTTTAAACTGGTTAAACTGGTTAAACTGGTGGAACTTGTTTGGTGAAATTAAATGGCTTTAAATCAGTTCATCTTTAAATGAATTAATAACCAAACTGTTCCTTAATGTTCTGGTGACCTGTCCAGGGTGTCCCCTGCCTTCACCTGAGTCAGCTGGGATAGACTCCAGCACCCCCCATGACCCTAGTGAGGATAAAGCGATGGATAGAGAATGGATGGATGGAAGGATGGATGGATGGATGGATGGATGGATGTTCCTCACCTTTGTCTTTCCAGGAACCACCTTGGCAATGCGATCCCAGCGTTCTGCGGTTCCTCGGGGAAACTGTTGCAGAGCAAGTTCCAGCAGTTTCTGCTGGTTCTGAGTCCAAACAGCAGAGTCCACCTTTTCTCTGGTTTCCTGAGGCTCCACCTCCTCGTCCTCCGCCGCCGTCGGGTCAAAGTCTCTCTGCCGACGACCTCTGACCTTTACCTCCCCTCCGTCTGCCGCCGCAGAACACTTCCTGTTCCTCCTCCGGACCGCTGGAAGCTCCTCCTCCTCCTGTTCCTCCTCACAGGCCCCGCCCACCCTCTGAGTCATCACTCTGTCATCCACTGCAGGGGGAGGGGCCTTCAGCTCCGACAGCTTCACCAGACCTGAACCCAGAGAACGGCACAGTTAGCGGACAGGAGAACCTCAGAGACTGACAGTAGAACAGTAGAACCTCAGTAGAACCTCAGAGGCTGACAGTAGAACAGTAGAACCTCAGTAGAACCTCAGAGGCTGACAGTAGAACAGTAGAACCTCAGTAGAACCTCAGAGACTGACAGTAGAACCTCAGAGCCTGACAGTAGAACAGTAGAACCTGAGAGACTGACAGTAGAACAGTAGAACCTCAGTAGAACCGTAGTTTACCTGAGCTGTGGCTCACGTTGTCCTTCACCTGTTTGACTTTGGTTGTCACCTGTTGAAGAAACATTCATTTAGAGACAAGAACCACCAGCAGAACTGAAGAGGTTCTGGACCAGCTCAGAACCAGAATAAAGGGTCTTACGTCGGCCACCGATCGGCCCAGTTCATGAGCGATCTTCTCCCATCGGCCGGGAGCTCCTCCTGGGAATTTAACCATCAACCTGCTGAGGAGGCTGAGCTCCTCCTCCGTCCAATCAGCAGCCTGAGGACAGAGATCCGGATCAATCACTGATCAATCATTAATCAATCACTAATCAATCCCTGATCAACAGTCTCAGACCTTCCTCCTGGCAGTCCTCCGGTCCTGCAGCCAGTCGTCCATCTGGTCCTCGATGTCCTCGATGGACGTGGTCTGGACGTAGTTCTGGGAGCTGCTCTCTGAGGACGGCTCATAAACAGGAAACTCCACCTTCTGCTTCTTCACCTTGGTCCTCTTCTCTCCTGCAGGACACAGAGCACTGACTGATCAGTGCCATTGATTACTGATTATTGATCGGTAATGTGAGTGAAAGTACGGTGGCCTGGAGGGACCACATGGAACCAGATTACTTGTAGCAGCTTCATGTTCAGCTTCAGCTTCTTCTCTCTGCTGCTGCTTCATCTGCTGGTAGTCCTCATAGTACTGCTTCACCTCCTGGAACACAGAGCAGAACCAGGATCAGGACCAGGATCACAGACCAGGACTCAGACCAGGACTGAGACCAGGACCAGGATCTTGTACCTGGACAGTGTGCGGCAGATTCTTGACTGACAGGTAGAGCCAGATGCTGAGCTTCAGAGGGAGGATGTCCTGCCAGTGAGGTCGGTCCGGAACTCTGGAAAAACAACAAACAATAAGAAACACAAACAAACGCACAGCTGCAGTGATGATGTCAGAGGCATACCTGTCAGCCCGGTCCTGACCGATACACCTGAGCTCCTCTGCAGGTCTGGAGCTCAGCTTCTTCTTCTTCTCCTTCTTCTTTTTACTCAGCAGCTCATCCTGAAACACACAACACTCTGATTGGCTGCCTGCTGTGCTCTGATTGGCTGCCTGCTGTGCTCTGATTGGCTGCCTGCTGTGCTCTGATTGGCTGCCTGCTGTGCTCTGATTGGCTGCTCACCAGCTGCTTCTCCAGGTAGATGGACCAGATGACGGCGTAGTGTCCCACAGTGAGGATGAGGAAGAGGAGGAAGCCCAGCTCGGCGTTGCTCATCTTCCTCACCCGTCTGTAGTAGAAGACCGGCTGCCGCCAATCAGGAAGCCCGTTCACCAGGATGTCATCGTACCTGTGGAGATACACCTGTTTACAGACTGAGCTCCGATTGGCTGAGAAGGTGATGAAAAGTGATGCTCACTTGCGTCGTCTTTCCTCGTCCTTCAGGACTTCATAAATGGCCACCAGCTGTAAACAAACAGTTGTTTACTCTCAGCAGTTTGTTGTGTTGCTCTGTGTTGTGTTTACAGCATTATTGTTGTTTGCTTGTGTCTACAGTGTTGCTGTTTGTGTTGACGGTGTTGTTTGTGTTTACAGTGTTGTTTGTGTTTACAGTGTTGTTGTTTGTGTTTACACACCTGTCTGAACTGAGTTTCAGCGTTTTCATCTTTGTTCTTATCAGGATGTAGAATCAGAGACAGACGACGATACGCCTTCTTTATCTCTGCTGGGGAGGCTTCCTGGACACACAGACAGACAGGTAGAGAGAGAGACAGGCAGACAGACAGGTAAACAGACAGATAGACAGGTTTCAGGTGTGATGTTTGGACTTTCTGTAAACAGGTTGTAAGTTTCATGAACTCAGTCTGACGTCATTCTGAAGCAAAACAGCTGATTTCAGGTAAAATAATCTGACCAGAATTCACGAGAAACACTGAGGTTCTGCTTCCTGTCAGCAGGAATCTCAACCTGGACCTGACAGTCAGCTGTTTCCCGTGACGTTTGATTACAGGTGTGTTAATATTCAGGTAAACAAACCATAGCACGTGACGCCGGTTCACCTGGTAGACAGCTGTCAGGATGAACTACTAGTTCCTTCACAGTCTGAATCTCAGGCCTGTGTTCTCTGTTAGCCAGCTATTAGCCTCAGCTAGCTGTTAGCCTCAGCTAGCCGTTAGCCTGCCGGATTTACTGCTCCGACTTCTACATTAGCTCTCGATGCTAAGTGACTTAGCCTCAGTACGTGTGTACGTGGCATTCAGTTTCTAGCATTAGCAGACAGCAAGCCGCCGCTGTGTGGTAACCATGGAAACAGCTAGCTATTAGCCGTTAGCACGGACCTGGTCCAGGTTCAGGAACTGGTAGAAGGTCTGTGGGATCTCTTCCACCAGATCCAGCAGCTCCAGGTCCGCGTCCCAGGCGTTCAGAGGGGGGACCGCCGAGACCAGCAGCAGCAGCCAAGGGAGCAGGGAGAGGTACGGACCGGTACGGACCCCCATCACCGAGAAACCGACCCAACACACCGGAGGAAACAGCGGCTAAACACACGAGAGCAGTCCGTTCTGTGAGCCACACACAGCGGAAGCTCCCAGCTCAACGGCGCTCACTGGAGCTCAGCGAGCCCTGCAGGAGGGGAGGAGAACTGCAGGCTGGAGAGATAAAACAGGTTCCGCAGATAGATTGATTAGTCCATGGGCCAGACCAGATATTGGTACCACCTCAGGTGACCAAACCTAAGTGGTGCTAAAATGTACATTGGGTTAATATAAGTACATTAGGATGTGATAGCCTTTCCACACTGGCAGCTTAGTCACTTATTTCAGAAACGGTCATGTTCACCATAAACGCTGTATTGCAATCCATTTAACCCTCTGAGGCCCACAGTTGCAAAATTACAACATTTTTTAAGGCTGTCCGGCTGTACATATTCCTGCCTGAATGTAGACAAACACTGCATTTCCCAGAACCCCTGGGAAGCACTCTGAAATGACGTCTGGACGGAGGACTGAACGTGTTTTTATAGTCTTTTGAGGTTTAACAGCATTGTCTCAGTTTGTTCAAATGTATTTTATCAGATCTAGCTGATAAAATAGATCAGAATGTTCTGCTGCTGAGGTTCTGATGTTCTGCTGCGTGTTGTTCTGAGTGTTTCTGACAACAAACCTGAGTTAAAGCTGAAGTTCTGCTCTGGATCTGTTCCACTGAACTCTGGCTAACACACAGCAGTGGACGTGCTTCTGTGTTGTGGGTTTTCTTGGTGAGACAATAATTAGTTTTTGGCTCGTTATTAATCAGGCAGCCTGTGTTTAGTTTTTCTCAGTCGCTTTGGTATATTCCTCAAATCATCCTCAACATTTGCAGAATAGGAAGTGCATTTCTCAAAACAATTTGTACAAAAAGCAAACAGCATGGATTAGCTGCTAAAGCCAGTCTCTGGTTCTAAATCCTTAGTTCTTCTCTACAGTAAATATCTGTGTCAGTGAACATGTCAGGTCCATCAGAATGAGCAGTCCTGGTGTCATTGTGTGGATCAGACGTCAGATTGTTTAGTCATGTTGTCATTCTAACAGTGTTCTCTGGAGGGACGTTCTGATTAAACTGTGGATAAAGTTCTGATGACAGTTATTGTAAATTGTAAGTTCCACCTTAGTGAATGTGGGAGATTGATTCCAAGACCAGATTCACATTTCTGCTCTTAATGTTTGTGGTGTAATCTGTTACAGAGCACATCACTGTGATACAGAAAGGAAAACAGTTGCATAGCACAAAGAAAAAACTAAAGTATAAATGTGAACATGAGGGAAAACTGTTCATGCAGCTGAAGGAACTACAGAGCAGTCATCTACACCTCCTGATGTTCCGTCTGCTGGACACAAATTCACATCATGAACATCTTCTCTGGAGTCTTTGAGCCATTTCAGAAAACTCTAACCCTTCACACTTAGAGAAAGTCAAGATGGGAGCAGTTTACCACTTCAGGACAGATTTAGAAAAAAATTAACTTCCACTAGACTTTTTGTTCTAAATGTGTCTGAATTGGTGTATAAGTGTAGAAATGTACAGAAACATCCTGACATCTTCTGACAGTCTGTTCAGCCGTTCTGCAGGTGAACACTGATGTGATGAACTAATGCTAAATGTTGTGGGGGGGGTGACTATTCGGCAGAGAGCCGTTAGAATACGTTTAGATCAGCAGGACAGAAGCAGCTGATAATGGAGGAAACAGCAGAGAACTGGACAGAATCATTTCATGGATGAAGCAAAGCATTTACAACTGGTTCAGAGAAATGAGAAACGGATTTTTGATGTGAACCAGAGACACGATGATGTGGAGACTGAATAAGAAGTTTACAAAAAATCAGTTCTGATCTGAGAAATGAACCAAAGATACTGAGAAAAACTGTAATAGTAAAATCAATATTTGATTTGAACTCGGCCTCTGTCAAGATAACGATGAAGAAAATAACAAACCTTTAGCTGCCAGTGTCGCTCCTTCATTCCATTTCCCACAGGGATTCATAATTCTGTTCTCTTTGCTATCAGTTACTGTCTGTCAGACCTCCTTTACCTCATGATGGCACAACTTTTCCATTTGCAGCTGTTTGCCAGATGCTTTGATTGAATTGCTCTTTGTTCTTTTTGTCTTCCCCTCTGTTACTGATAACCAACCATATTTAAATCAGTCACTATTCACTCTGTATCCCTACCCTCTGATCCATCCACTGACATCCCTATAAAATGTTCTGGGTCAGTTTACCAACACAGACTCACGCTCTGTGTTGGTAAGCCCACCGTACACCAGAATACCAATAAACAGATAGATACATAGATAGATAGATAGCTTTATTGAAGGTATCCAGTAGATCATACATGGATGGAACATACAGATAAATCAGAAACTATGGACAGAAGAACATGCAGTTGTGTTGCTGGTCAGAGAAACAGCCATAAACCTCCTAAGATGTACAGGAATTTGTAAAACATTGTTAGAATCTACAATGAGGTGAGATTGGTGGATTTCACAGCAGAGTGTTGTCTGTCAGAGTAAAGAACACAATAAAACACATTATTATAAAGTACAAGGGTGTAATGTCTTCTGCAACTTGATGGCAACACCTTTGACCAATCGCACTTGAAGCACTTTTGCACTCACTACAGGTTTTTCCTTATGTCTGAATTCTTGCTTGTGTTGTACGTCGCTTTGGACAAAAGCGTCTGCTACATGAAATTGTAGAAATTGTAATGTGAAAGTCAAAACTAGTATTAATGTGTGAACAGGAGGTCCACATTCTGACGGTTTAGTGGAGTCATGATAAAGGTGTTCAGGTAATGGAACCTCCAGCAGACAGCGTTCTGATTATTGATTAGCTGCTGATCACAGGACTTTAACCAAACTCAACACACAATCAGCTTCACTCTGTTGCTTTGCTGCATTTGTTGCTTCTCTTCAGCGGTGGGCTTCATCACAACAACAACAACAACAACAATAATAATAATAGTAATAATAATAATAACAATAATAACAGTGTAAAGGTTTGTTGCAGTGACTTCACCTGCTGGTTGGTCTCCTGGTTTTATCTCCTGTCAGTGACATCACAGACCATGTGACACAGCAGTCAGGTGACTCTTGTTGTGATTGGTCAGCTGAACAAAGTCTAATGAATGTCACAGTTTCTGACTGGACAACAAACATGGCCAACAAGCTGGACTCACTGTAGAAATGCATGCTGGGTCTCAGAACCACTTGAGTCCCAAGCTGTGATCCTGTTCCGGTTCTGACCGGTTTGATGCAGGTGAATCCTCTGACCACACCCTCCACACCTGTCACACGCCACTGACCACGTCTCCTCCCCCTCCCTCATGGTGTCCATAGAGGTCAGCAAGCTTCCTGAAACTCGGCCCCCACTCTCTGAGGAACTGGTAGCTCTGCTGAGACTCTAACGAGCTTAACGAGCTTAACGAGCTGAGTGACTGGGCGGCTGACCCACGGCCCTCGAAGGCGTAGGTCTGCAAAGAGTCGTAGGGCGGCGCTGTCGGGTCCAGGCCAGCCTCCTTCAGCCGGTCCCTGATGAATTCCTGGAAGAGCCGGTTTTTATCTTTGTGAGGCCTCAGGCTCCTGGTGAGCGGCAGCAGCGGTGGTTCAGCGGCGTCTCGGCCAGCCGGCTGCGTTTGGTTCAGCTGTCTCAGAGCGAACATGTCGAAGGCCTTAGTGTCCTCCTCTCCTCCACCTTCATCATCGTAGCAGATGATGTTCTCACGAATGTCTCGCTCGTCATCCTTCAACAGAGGCTCCCTCCTCCTGCGGTTCATGGAAACTGTTACCATGACGACACCTGAGGAGGGGGCGGAGTCAAGAGATCAACTTAGCAAGGTAATGCTAACGGCAATGAGTCTGAGGTCCACTTGGTGAGGTTCCAAACATTACAGACTGCAGAATAATTCTTTAATTACACCTGAGAACCTCTAAGACACCTGAGAATATCTGACACACCTAAACAGAGGGGCGGGGCCTCAGCAGGGTAGAAGTTTGATGATGAGTGGACCTGAGCCACAACCTGAAGAGGTACACCTGGTCTGGATAAACAGACCTCTTCCTCATATGGCACCTGAAGGGCGGGGTTTGGAGGTGGTGATGTCATGAGGGCGGGGTTTGGAGCTAGTCACATCATGAAGGCGGGATTTAGAGTTAGTCATATGATGGCGGGATTTAGATCTAGTCACATCATGAGGGCGGGGTTTAGAGTTAGTCATATCATCAGGGCGGGCTTTGGAGCTAGTCACATCATGAGGGTGGGGTTTGGAGTTAGTCACATCATGAGGGCGGGGTTTAGAGTTAGTCATATCATGAGGGCGGGGTTTAGAGTTAGTCATATCATGAGGGTGGGATTTGGAGCTAGTCATATCATGAGGGTGGGGTTTAGAGTTAGTCACATCATGAGGGCGGGGTTTAGAGTTAGTCATATCATGAGGGCGGGGTTTAGAGTTAGTCATATCATGAGGGCGGGATTTGGAGCTAGTCATATCATGTGGGTGGGGTTTGGATCTAGTCACATCATGAGGGTGGGGTTTAGAGTTAGTCACATCATGAGGGCGGGGTTTGGAGCTAGTCACATCATGAGGGCGGGTTTTAGAGTTAGTGATATCATGATGGCGGGATTTGGAGCTATTGAAATCATGAGGGTGAAGTTTGCAGGTGGTGACATCATGTCTAAGGTTGTACCCAGCAGAATGCAGGTGAGCAGAACTGCAGCAGAGCTGCCGAGGCCGTCTGGTAGCTCCGCCCCCTGGCTGCAGTGCCGGTGGTTCCCATTGACGTCGCAGTCGCAGACGGTGATGGTCAGCGTGTTCGTGCTGGTCAGAGACGGAACGCCGCCATCAGAAATCACCACTGGCAGGAAGTGGAGCGGCCGTTCCCACCGAACAAATCCAGTTCGTCGAGTCAGGACAGATGCTGTGTTGTCTGAGGAGGCAAGGGACAGGAGGAAACACCTGAGTGATTTCAGCAGGTGTGAAACAGGTGAACATCAGACTGATGGTGGACCGTACCATTGTTGTCTCTCAGGGTGAAACTCAGGTTTCCAGCAGCCTCGGTACTGACAGAAAACAGGAACTGATGTCCGTTCTCTGGTATGTCCGGGTCCACCGCACTCACCGTCTCAACAACCTGCAGGTCAGGACAGGTGTCAGACAGGTGAACATCTGCACCAACAGATGAACATCTGTACCAGCAGGTGAACATCTGCGCCGACAGGTGAACATCTGCGCCGACAGGTGAACATCTGCACCGACAGGTGAACTCCTACTTGTTGGTGCAAATGACTACATGTGTGCAGAGCTTTGGGGAAAAGTGATGTTGGTTCTCACAATGAACCAGTTAGTAAACTGAGTGTAGAACAGGTGAGATTCATGTTATCATAAACATAGAACTGGTGAGGTTTACCTGTCCAGGTTGGGCATTCTCGCAGACAAACGTTTGGTACTCCATGGCGAAGCTCGGGGCGTTGTCATTAACGTCTGCCACAGAGACCAGAACTATAGCTTTCCCCACCTGAGATGTATCCACTGACACAGAGACACACCTGTCAGGTATTTCTGTCACAGACAGGTGTGACATTGTGTGACATCATGGGACTTACAGGTCTCCGTGGCAACAACGGTGATGTTATGCAGAACTCTGACCTCTCTATCCAGATGTCTGCTTGTCCTGATCACACCTGAACTGCTGTCGATGTCAAAGTAACGCTGGAGGTCAGACTGTCTGTCTATGGAGTACCTGAGGACAGACGGACAGACGGACAGACGGACAGACGGACGGACAGACAGACGGACAGACAGACAGACGGACAGACAGACAGGTGTTCTTTAGGTTCTGATCTGAATACTCTGGGCTCTGCCATCGACTCGTCGTCCTACCTCACAGGACTGTTGGAGGCGTCGGGGTCATGAGCTGAAACTGATCCCAGGTCGGTTCCTACCGGAGCCGCCTCGGACACCGCCATCCGGCTGATGGAGGATGAGAACACCGGAGGCTCGTCCACGTTCTCCACCAGGAGCCGAACCGTCACCACGTCGCTGAAAGGACCTGCCGACAGGTAGCGGGTGTCCACGTAGCGATTGGATGCCTCGACGCGTAGCGTGTAGCTGGACTTGGCTTCAAAGTCCACAGCCTGATGGGAATCAGGTACAGGAGATGATCAGTGAAGCTGAAAGACATCAGGATCCCTCTGCAGCTAAAACACATCCAACTCTGGAGCTCCACCGGAAGGACTCATCAGGAGGCTGGTTTAAAGGACTGAGTGATCTTCACTGAGGCTAATTTAAACTCTGCCAGCTGCTCCAGAGGCTCCTGGGTACCGACTGATCCCGAAAGGTTCCGGATCAGAACTGGACCATCTGTCGTCTGAACATAACAACCCCATGAATGTGTTGATCCACATCATATCAGGGTCAATTTCAACACCATCAGAGCCATTTTTGACTGATTAGTGTTGATATGAACTAAAACTGATCCTCTGTTTTAATCCGGGTGTTGTTCATTTGAATCATTTCTCCGATAAATGCAGAACAACCAGTCAATAACTGATTGATCTAAACAGAAACTGCTCTGCTCTGTGTTCCACCATGAGGACTATCTGAGCTGACTGAGTTCTGAGCCTCCTCTGGTCTCTACAGTGGAAAGCTGTGAGAAGCTCCACCTGGTGGAACAACCAGGAACTACAACTGATCTGTGTTCTATTCCAGGAAAACGTTATCAGGTATCAGTAATGATCCGAATGGGGACAAAAGAAGCACATCAGAACTTCCCCAAACAATCCTGCTGTTAACAGACGGTCAGTAAACTCTGAATCAGTTAAAACTTTAAGTAAACAGAGTTTTTGTTGTTATTCTGCCAAATACAGCAGAACCTGTGTGGAGCTAGCAGTGATCAGCAGCAGAACGTTTAGGACCAGAACCAGAATACTTTCACCCAGATAAAGGACATGTCTGCAGGGACACACTGATGACCAGCACCAAGTACAGGTGGACCAGTACCTTGTGAATGATCACCAGTCCTTCTTGTGTGTCTGGATCACAGAGGATCCGGAACGTTCCCAGTCCGTCTCCATCCAGAATCCTGTAGTCCACCTCAGCATTCGGACCTGAATCCAGATCCACAGCTTTGATCTTAGCGACCACCGACGACACCAGAACCGCCTCCGGAACACTGAATTGGTAGCTCTCTGTAGGAACAGTACACACAGCTAGTACCAGTACACAGAGCTAGTACCAGTACCCACAGCTGGTACCAGTACACACAGCTGGTACCAGTACACACAGATAGTACCAGTACACGCAGGTGGTAGCAGTACACACAGATAGTACCAGTACACACAGCTAGTACCAGTACACACAGCTGGTACCAGTACACACAGCTGGTACCAGTACAGACAAGTAAGCTAGTAGAAGTAAGCAGGTATACTGGAACAGGTACTCGGTATGTCAGGGTTCAGACTCACTGCGGGGGAAGCGAGGCGGGTTGTCATTGACGTCGGTGATCATCACGGTGACGGAGGTGGTTCCTGACAGACCTCCCATCTGACCCATCATGTCTTTGGCCTGGATGACCAGCAGGTAGCGGTCCTGCAGCTCCCGGTCCATGTTAGGTACAGCCGTCCGCACCACACCTGCAGGACAGGTGAGAATACATCTGATCAGCTGGGAACAGTTCAGGTAGAAACAGTCACAGTGAAAACGTTTTGTCCTGATAGAACATGAAACATTCCAGAAAAGTTGGGGAACTGATCTTCATCGAAACTTCTCTTGCTCAGTCAGCTGCAGCATAAAGTTCACTGAAACTTTACTGGTTAGGAGGGAATACGCTCAGAGATTTAGAGTGCTTGGCCAAAAGCAAGACAGACCACCAAGACACCTATGACTCATCTGAAGGAGTTACTAGAAAGAGACGAGACAGGGAGGCCACCAAGACTCCTTAGATCAACATCACATCATCATGTATGAAATCACTTTGATCCAGTTCTGATTAAATGTTGACATGGACTCATTGGTAGGAACCAGAATCTGGTGTTCATGGAGGTCTAGATGTTCATGGAGGTCTAGATGTTCATGGAGGTCTAGATGCTCATAGAGGTCTAGATGCTTATAGAGGTCTAGACGTTGGTTTTCATAGAGGTCTAGATGTTCATGGAGGTCTAGGTGTTCATAGAGGTCTAGATGTTCATAGAAGTCTAGATGTTCATGGAGGTCAAGATGTTCAGAGAGGTCTAGATGTTGGTGTTCATAGAGGTCTAGATGTTCATAGAGGTCTAGATGTTGGTGTTCACAGAGGTCTAGATGTCATAGAGGTCTCGATGTTCATAGAAGTCTAGATGTTCATGGAGGTCAAGATGTTCAGAGAGGTCTAGATGTTGGTGTTCATAGAGGTCTAGATGTTCATAGAGATCTAGGTGTTCATAGAGTTCTAGATGTTGATGGTCATAGAGGTCTAGATGTCATAGAGGTCTCGATGTTCATAGAGGTCTAGATGTTGGTGTTCACAGAGGTCTAGATGTCATAGAGGTCTCGATGTTCATAGAAGTCTAGATGTTCATGGAGGTCAAGATGTTCAGAGAGGTCTAGATGTTGGTGTTCATAGAGGTCTAGATGTCATAGAGGTCTAGATGTTCATAGAGGTCTAGATGTTGGTGTTCACAGAGGTCTAGATGTCATAGAGGTCTCGATGTTCATAGAAGTCTAGATGTTCATGGAGATCAAGATGTTCAGAGAGGTCTAGATGTTGGTGTTCATAGAGGTCTAGATGTTCATAGAGGTCTAGATGTTGATGGTCATAGAGGTCTAGATGTCATAGAGGTCTAGATGTCACAGAGGTCTAGATGTTGATGGTCATAGAGATCCAGATGTCATAGAGGTCTAGATGTTCATAGAGGTCTAGATGTTGGTGTTCACAGAGGTCTAGATGTCATAGAGGTCTCGATGTTCATAGAAGTCTAGATGTTCATGGAGGTCAAGATGTTCAGAGAGGTCTAGATGTCATAGAGGTCTAGATGTTCATAGAGGTCTAGATGTTGATGGTCATAGAGGTCTAGATGTCATAGAGGTCTAGATGTTCATAGAGGTCTAGATGTTGATGGTCATAGAGGTCTAGATGTCATAGAGGTCTAGATGTTGATGGTCATAGAGGTCTAGATGTCATAGAGGTCTAGATGTCACAGAGGTCTAGATGTTGATGGTCATAGAGGTCTAGATGTTCATAGAGGTCTAGATGTTGATGGTCATAGAGGTCTAGATGTCATAGAGGTCTAGATGTCACAGAGGTCTAGATGTTGATGGTCATAGAGGTCTAGATGTCACAGAGGTCTAGATGTTCATAGAGGTCTAGATGTTGGTGTTATCAGTGCAGATTTTTAAGCCGCTTCATGTTGATTCATGTAGAAATTCAACAAGAGATGTGGCTGAATTTGCAGAATGTTTCCATACAGATGCTGGAAATTAACACTGAACTGAGAAACTGATGATAATTAAATTTACATCCAGTCTGTTCCTTAATGTTCTGTAGGTGGAACCTTGTTGTAAAGCTCCAGTTGGACACTGTGTAAATGTAGTATTAGTGGGTAAATGTAGTACTAGAGGGTAAATGTAGTACTAGATGTTAGGATGTACTGCAGCAAACCTGTTTTCTCTCCATAATGTCAGTAAATGTAGATCAGCTGTAGTTCCTGGTTGTTCCACCAGGTAGAGCCTCTTCCTGTTTAATCCAGAGGATCTTGTAATCATATCATGTTCAAGCAGAGAGCATTGTGGGAGTTTAGTTTATCAACAAACACTAATGATCAGGATAGATTTTATGCGGATCAATGAAACAGATCCGGATCTCTGAGATCAGATCAGAACATTTCTGCTTTAGAACATCAACCTGCTGGAATGAGGATTTGTTCCTCCTGAATGACCCACTAACAGCAGATGATCACCATCATGTGACCTCTGTTTCCTCTGGATGAAGAGTTTCAGAGGAAGTGTTTTAATCTGATTTAATCTGATTTAATCTGATTTAATCTGATGTTTGGCCTGCAGAGGAGGTTCCTGTACTCCAGATCATTTACAGGTCAGTGTAGTAAACAGGCTCCACCACTGCAGTGAGTATATCTTTGTATTATCACCTGGACTCCAACCACTGTATCCCTTCACAGTAACGGTAAAATATTGTTTCTGAGGCCAAGTCATTGACATTCATCTGACCAAAGAATGTTCTCCAACATCTATCAGGGTTCTTCTCATGTTCTTCAGGAAGTTTAGTTCTGAGCAGCAGACAGGTTTAGTTGTTGCTTCTTGTAATTTGTTACTGTTTATGTTGTGTGTCTACGTTGTGTGTTTACATTGTGTGCTTACGTCGTGTGTTTACGTCGTGTGTTTACGTCGCGTGTTTACGTCGCGTGTTTACGTTGTGTTTGCGTCGTGTGTTTACGTCGCGTGTTTACGTTGTGTTTGCGTCGCGTGTTTACATCGTGTGCTTAAGTCGTGTGTTTACGTCGTGTGTTTACGTCGCGTGTTTACGTTGTGTTTACGTCGCGAGTTTACGTCGTGTGTTTACGTCGCGTGTTTACGTCGGGTGTTTACGTTGTGTTTGCGTGGTGTGTTTATGTCGTGTGCTTAAGTCGTGTGTTTACGTCATGTGTTTACGTCGCGTGTTTACGTCGTGTGTTTACGTCGCATGTTTACGTCGCGTGTTTACGTTGTGTTTGCGTCGCGTGTTTGCGTCGCGTGTTTACGTCGTGTGCTTAAGTCGTGTGTTTACGTCATATGTTTACGTCGCGTGTTTACGTCGTGTGTTTACGTCGCGTGTTTACGTCGCGTGTTTACGTCGCGTGTTTACGTCATGTGTTTACGTTATGTTTACGTTGTGTGTTTACGTTGTGTTTACGTCGTGTATTTACGTTGTGTGTTTACATTGTGTTTACGTTGTGTGTTTACATTGTGTTTACGTTGTGTGTTTACATTGTGTTTACGTCGTATGCTTACGTCGTGTGTTTACGTTGTGTACTGCACTTTCAGTATCTTCTTTGTAAAGTGTTTTAATTGTTCATCAGAAGGAGTCCTCTGATTTTAACATAAAGCAGTTATTGAGAGTCACAGTACGTACAGGTGATGTTACACAGGTGTGAACTCAGTGATGTCATTAAATAAGATGATGACATCACAATCCTAATGTATCTGATGAAACCTATAAGTGGTCAGTTAGCATCCAGGTGTTTCCAGGTGTGTCCAGGTGTGTCTAGGTGTGTCCAGGTGTGTCTAGGTGTGTTCCTGTCACCTGTCTTTGGCTCCACAGAGAAGTGTGTCTGCCCCTGCAGGATGCTGTAAACCAGTCTGGCAGAGTTTCCGTAGGTGGGATCATCAGCGTCGGTGGCAACCACCGTCACCACAGACGTACCTGCAGAGAAACACCTGTGTGATTCAAACTCAATCTTTATTCGTACAGAGAGGACCTCATTCACCAATCTGCAGCTGTTCTTCAGAGAACATCACAGCATGGAAGCTGCTGTCCCCAAACCAGCATTAATCCTTCTGATCTAAATGCTGAAACCCTACTGAGCATGTGCAGTTGAGACCAACAATGTGGAGCCAGGAAGCTACAACATGTTTGGATCAACTAAATTTCACAATAAGAGCCTGTTTGAGTTCTGATTTTCACATTAAGAGCCTGTTTGAGCTGCGTTTCACATTAAAGCACTAGACTGGGACGTGCTGCGCTGGTTTCTGCTCGTTGTCTCTAACGAGTCGCTGCTGATCTAATTAGCATGCAGCAGATGATTTTTATTTCTGCTTAGTTGAACCTGGTTCCATCAGACCCGTGGATTCTCTGATGGCGTTCTCCTCAGACCCACCTACAGGAGATCGTTCAGCCACCCGGGCCGTGTACGGTCCATCCAGGAACCGGGGCTCATTGTCGTTGATGTCCTGGACTTTGATGATGAACTGGGACTCGGGTTCCACCAGCAGGTTGGTGCTCCGGTCTCGGGCCTGGGCCCTCAGGGTGTAATAGGCCTGCTGCTCCCGGTCCAGCCTCCTGATGGCGTGAATGTCCCCCGTGTCCTCATCGATGGAGAAGATGGACTTAGCTCCTTCACCGCTCAGGATGTACCTCACCTGCCCGTCACCTTTGTCCACGTCAGAATGTAGCTGCAGGGAGCAGAAGCAGAGAACCAGCAGAGAACATGAAGGTCGTGGTTTTCTGAGATGCTCCTCTACCTGGCTGACCTGTTCTGGTTCTGGAGGTTGTCTTCAGTTTAGCCAGCAGAGCTCACAGCTCTCTATGAGATGGACTCCAGCTGCAGGAGAACATCACAGCAGAACACAGACCTTCTACAGCGAAGTCCTCCACACCTGGAGGCAGGTGAGTCTTCCTTAACGGGTCATTGGTCATGTGATCTAAGGTTTATCTGAAGCTCAGCATCAGACCAGGACCAGGACCAGGACCAGGACCTGGAAGGACCAATCTGAACAACATATAGACCAGGACTATGTTGGCCCTGATTGATTGATCAGGTATTGATCAGATACTGACCAAATACTGATCAGGTATTGATCAGTATCTGATCAGGTATTGACCAAATATTGATCAGGTATTGACCAAATATTGACCAAATATTGATCAGGTATTGACCAAATGTTGATCAGCTATTGATCTGGTGATCTAGGATGAGATTTCGTACCTTTCCGACGTACAGCGGCTCGTCCCCCATGTACTCCTCCAGGATGAAGAACTGGTTCCACACCCAGCTCCTCCTCCTCCTCCTCAGGTGAGACTGGACTCCTGCTCGGCCTCCCTGTCCTCCTGAAGACACCTGAGGGAGGAGCACCGAGTTCAACATCATCACGCCGTAACCTGACTCCACCCACAGGACCAGGAAGAACATACTGAGCACGCTCAGAGAACAGAGGCCCTTCATCTCTGAAGAGACAGGAAGACACAGGTACCGCCCAATAGAAAGAGGTTAAACCATCCAATAGGAAGAGGATAAACCGTCCAATAGGAAGAGAATAAAACGGTTCAATATAAAAACGTTAAACCGTCCAATAGGAAGAGGATAAAACGGTTCAATATAAAGACGTTAAACCGTCCAATATAAAGACGTTAAACCGTCCAATAGGAAGAAGATAAACCGTCCATGAGGAAGACGTTAAACTGTCCAATAGGAAGAGGTTAAACTGTCCAATAGGATGAGGTTAAACCGTCCAATAGGACGAGGTTAAATCGTCCAATAAGACAAGGTTAAACTCTCCAATAGGAAGACGTTAAACCGTCCAATAGGAAGAGGATAAACCGTCCAATAGGAAGAGGATAAAACGGTTCAATATAAAAACGTTAAACCGTCCAATAGGAAGAGGATAAAACGGTTCAATATAAAAATGTTAAACCGTCCAATAGGAAGAGGATAAACCATCCAATAAGAAGAGGATAAAACGGTTCAATATAAAAACGTTAAACCGTCCAATAGGAAGAGGATAAACCATCCAATAGGAAGAGGATAAACCGTCCATGAGGAAGACGTTAAACTGTCCAATAGGAAGAGGTTAAACTGTCCAATAGGATGAGGTTAAACCGTCCAATAGGACGAGGTTAAATCGTCCAATAGGACGAGGTTAAACTCTCCAATAGGAAGACGTTAAACCGTCCAATAGGATGAGGTTAAATTGTCCAATAGGAAGATGTTCAACTATCCAGAGATGTTGAATTTTCCGATCTGTCTGGTGTTCAGGAGAAAAACACTTCCTTTGGGACACAGGAGACATCCAACTGGATCCTTTGAGACAAACACGAAAAGAACAGTAAAGAAATGATGAAAGCTGAATCAGATGGAGGACAGAGAATAAAAACCAATAATCTGTCAATAATTACATCAATAACAGAACTAAATGATCCAGATAGTTTCAGTAAAACAGAAAAAATAAAACTTCTTCAGAGTTCCTGCTTTTCTTGGTGTTTAATAAATAAGAACAACAATGATAATATTAGTAATAGAAACGAAAATGAAAATAATAGTAATAGCTTCATGTTTGGAGTCAGATATTAAAATGTTCCTGTGAACACGGTTATTCATCCGTTAATCTGCAGCTGATCCTGTTAATCTGCTTCACTAAACCCATCCACACTGAAGCTCAGCTCATCTCACCGTCCAACACGAGTCCTCCTGATCCCCGCTGATTATTGATTATTGATGACAGGAGAACAGCAGAGACACGTCCTCCTCCGTCCGTCTCCGTCTGAGTCCTGCTGCCGTCTGTCCGCTCAGTCCAGGAGAAGCTCCGCCCCCTCATGATGTCACAGAACTCAGTGCCTGATGCCGGATCTTCAGGACGTTCCTCCCAAAGGAGTTCTACGGTGTGTTTTTAAGTGTGTATTTTTATATTGTGCATGTTTTTACATTGTGTATTTTCACATTGTGTTTTCACGTTGTGTGTTTTCAAGTTGTGTGTTTTCACATTGTGTATTTTTACATTGTGTAGTTTTACGTTGTATTTTCATGTTGTGTATTTTTACATTGTGTAGTTTTACGTTATGTTTTCATGTTGTGTATTTTCACGTTGTGTAGTTTTACGCTATGTTTTCATGTTGTGTATTTTCACGTTGTATTTTTACAGTGTGTAGTTTTACGTTGTATTTTCATGTTGTGTATTTTCACGTTGTGTATTTTTACATTGTATTTTCCATGTTGTGTATTTTTACGTTGTGTTTTACGTTGTGTAGTCTTAAGTTGTATTATTACGTTGTGTAATTTTACGTTATAGTTTTACGTTGTATTTTCATGTTATGTATTTTTAACGTTGTGTATTTTCACGTTGTGTATTTTCACGTTGTGTACTTTTACAGTGTGTGTTTTCACATTTTGCATTTTTACATTGTATTTTTACGTTGTGTAGTTTTGTGGTTAAAGAGGACATGAAGGTAGTTGGTGTGAGAGAAGAGGATGCAGCAGACAGAGTTAGATGTAGGCAATTGATTCGCTGTGGCGACCCCTGAAGGGAAAAGCCGAAAGGAAAAGAAGATTTTTACGCTGTGTAGTTTTACGTTGTGTATTTTTACATTGTGTACTTTTACGTTGTATTTTTACATTGTGTATTTTCACGTTGTGTATTTTTATGTGTGTATTTTCACGTTGTTTATTTTTACAGTGTGTAGTTTTACGTTGTATTTTTACGTTATGTAGTTTTACGTTGTATTTTTACGTTGTGTATTTTTATAGTGTGTACTTTTATGTTGTATTTTCATGTTATGTATTTTTACGTTGTGTATTTTCACGTTGTGTATTTTTATGTTCTATTTTTACGTTGTGTAGTTTCACGTTGTGTATTTTTACGTTGTGTATTTTCACGTTGTGTATTTTTACAGTGTGTATTTTTACAGTGTGTACTTTTACGTTGTATTTTTACGTTGTTTATTTTCACGTTGTTTATTTTCACGTTGTGTATTTTTATGTTGTGTATTTTTACATTGAGTAGTTTTGCGTTGTATTTTTACGTTGTGTATTTTCATGTTGTGTATTTTTACATTGTGTATTTTCACGTTGTGCATTTTTACAGTGTGTATTTTTACAGTGTGTACTTTTACGTTGTATTTTTACATTGTTTATTTTTACGCTGTGTAGTTTTACGTTGTGTATTTTTACATTGTGTACTTTTACGTTGTATTTTTACATTGTGTATTTTCACGTTGTGTATTTTTATGTTGTGTATTTTCACGTTGTTTATTTTTACAGTGTGTAGTTTTACATTGTATTTTTAAGTTGAGTAGTTTTGCGTTGTATTTTTACGTTGTGTATTTTCATGTTGTGTATTTTTACGTTGTGTATTTTCACGTTGTGCATTTTTACAGTGTGTATTTTTAAAGTGTGTACTTTTACGTTGTATTTTTACATTGTTTATTTTCACGTTGTGTATTTTTACGTTGTATTTTTACGTTGTGTATTTTTACATTGTATTTTTACGTTGTGTATTTTCACGTTGTGCATTTTTGCGTTGTATTTTTACATTGCGTACTTTTACGTCGTGTATTTTTACGTTGTGTATTTTCACGTTGTGTATTTTTAGTGTGTATTTTTACAGTGTGTACTTTTACATTGTATTTTTACGTTGTGTAGTTTTCCGTTGTATTTTTACGTTGTGTATTTTCACGTTGTGTATTTTTACAGTGTTTACTTTTACGTTGTATTTTCATGTTATGTATTTTTATGTTGTGTATTTTCACATTGTGTATTTTTACGTTGTATTTTCATGTTTTCACATTTTTACAGTGTGTACTTTTACGTTGTAATTTCACGTTGTGTATTTTTACGTTGTGTATTTTCACGTTGTATTTTTACAGTGTGTACTTTTACGTTGTATTTTTACATTGTGTATTTTCAAGTTGTGTATTTTCATGTTGTGTATGTTCACGTTGTGTATTTTTACATTGTGTGTTTTTATGTGGACTTACATTATTGCTACATATTGAACAGACAACAGTCACAATTCAGAGAGCAAAAGATCTAAATTAATCATTTAATTAACGAGCTCAGAGTCGCTCATTGATTTAACGAACTGCAGATGGAAAGTATTAGCTCTGTTCCTCTTTATTCTTTTCATCCTTCTGCAGGACATTTACGGTCTGCACATGAACGCACTGTGCCTCCTTTGTCCCTGAACGCACCGTGCCTCCTCTGTCCCTGAACGCACCGTGCCTCCTCTGTCCCTGAACGCACCGTGCCTCCTCTGTCCCTGAACGCACCGTCCCTGAACGCACCTTCCCTCTGTCCCTGAACGCACCGTCCCTCTGTCCCTGAACGCATCATCCCTCTGTCCCTGAACGCATCGTCCCTCTGTCCCTAAACACACCGTTCCAGTGTTCCATCAGTATTTTCCGGCAGCGTTCCTGTTGAAGGTCTCAGGTGTTGAGATCTCAGAGCGCCGGCGGCTGACCTGAGCTCAGGTGTTCTCAGAGAACAAATCAAACGCTGCTGCAGGCAACACACTTACAACTACACACTAAATACACACTTACAACTACACACTAAATACACACTCACAACTACACACTAAATACACACTCACAACTACACACTAAATACACACTAAATACACAAAAACAAAAGCAAGAAAGAAAAGTTCAGAGAAGAAACTTAGAAGATAAAAAATACACAAGAACAGAGAACATCAGAACCAGAACCAGGACTAACACTAGGACCAGAACCAGGACTAATACTCGGCGCTAAGTCAGACTTGTTTCCAGTGGGCGTTGGACTCCTCCAGGGCTGTCCCTTGTCTCTGATCCTGTTTTTGGTCTTCATGGACAGGATCTGAAGGTACAGCCGGGGTGAGGAGGGTGTCTGGTTTGGGGACCTAAGGATCTCTGCTTTTTTACAGATGATGAGGTTCTGTTGGTTCCTCAGACCTTCAGCAGCACTGGAGGAGTTTGCAGCCGAGTGTGAAGTGGTGGCGATGTGGATCAGCACCTCCAAGTCTGAGGTCATGGTTCTCTGGTGGAAACTGGTGGATTTCTCCCTCTGGGTTGGAGGGAGTTGATTCACCAAATGAAGGAGTTCAAGTAGCTCTAGATCTTGTTCACCAGTGATGGAAAATGGAGCAAGAGATGGACAGGAGGATTGGTGCAGCATCAGCAGTAATGAAGGCGTTGTACCGAACCGTCGTGGTAAAGAGGGAGCTGAGCCTCAAGGATAAGATCTCAGTCTACCATCCATCTACGTTCCAGCCCTCACCTATGGTCATGAGCTCTGGGTAGAGACCCAAAGAATAAGATCATGGATACAAGCGTCTGAAATGAGCTTCCTCTGTAGGGTGTCTGGGCTCAGCCTTAGAGATAGGAGGAGAAGATCAGACATCCAGAGGGAGCTCAGAGTAGAGCTGCTGATCCTTCACCTCTAAAGGAACCAGTGGAGGTGGTTTGGACATCTGATTCTGATCCTCCAGGGAGACTTCCTTTGGAGGTTTTCTGAACATGTATGCCTGGAGGGAGACCCCAGGGTAGAACCAGAACCCTCTGGAGGGATTATATATCTCATCTGGCCTCAGAATGACTTGGGATCCCCCAGGAAGAGCTGGAAAGAGTTGCTGGGAGGAGGAACGTCTGGAATGACCTGCTTCATCTGCTGCCTCCATGACCTGACCCCAGATAAGAGGAAGAAGATGGATGGATGGATAATGATGGAAGGATGATGATGAATGATGGATGGATGGATGATGGATGGATGATGAATAATGGATGGATGGATGGATGGATGGATGATGGATGGATGGATGGATATGAGTGATGGATGGATGATGAATGGATGGATGATGGATGATGGATGGATGATGAATCATGGATGGATGGATGAATGGATGGATGGAGGATAATAGATGGGTGATAGAGGGATGATGGATGGAGGACTAACTGCAGGCCACTTCACAATAGTCCAATGTTTTCCTCTGAGTCATTCTTGGCTGTTTTTAGTTCTGTGTTTTGGCTCATTATCCTGTTGCAGACCCATGACTGTAACTGAGACCAAGCTTTCTGACAGTGGACAGCACATTTCTCTCTAGAATACCTTGATAGTCATCAGATTTCATTGCACCCGCACAGATTCAGACTCCCTGTTCCAGATGCAGCAAGCAGCCCCAGAATATAACAGATCCTCCATGTTTCACAGCAGGGACACTGTTCTTTTCTTCATATGCTTCATTTTTGCGTCTGTGACCATAGAGCTGATGTGCCTTCCTATAAAGTTCCAGTTTTGTCTCGTCTGTCCATAGGAGATTCTCCCAGAAGCTTTGTGGTTTGTCAACATGCAGTTTGGCAAATTCCAGTCTGGCTTTTTAAGGATGTGTTTTCATCAGTGGTGTCCTCCTTGGTCGTCTCCCATGAAGTCCACTTTGGCTCAAACAGTGACGGATGGTGGATCTGACACTGATGTACCTTGGCCTTGGAGTTCACCTTTAATGTCTGTAGAGGTTGTTCCGGGCTCTTTTCTTACCATTCATATTATCTGTCTCTTCCATTTGTCATCAGTTTTCCTCCTGCGGCCACGTCCAGGGAGGTTGGCTACAGTCCCATGGATCTTACATTTCTGAATAATAAGTGCAGCTGTAGTCACAGGAACATCACGCTGTTTGGAGATGGTCTTATAGCCTTTACCTTTACCATGCTTGTCTATAATTTTATTTCTTTCTGCAAAAATTCCTGGTCAAATTGGTTTTTGTTTGTTTATTTTCCCAGATGTCTGCAGCTTGTTTCTGCCTCATTAAACTGTTCAAATATATTTTATTAAAATATAAACTGTAATAAAACCAACAATAAACCTGCCTCCACTTTCAGGACATTTTAACTGTAATTTACATTTGCACTAAATAAACATGTTTTATTTCTGGTCTACATTCGACATGTTTTTTATTCTTCATTCTTTCCTCCATCTGGATCTCCTGCTGCAGTTCCACAATGTGTGAGTTTCCTGATGTGTTCTTCATGTCTTTAATTCCAGCCGTCTCATGTCAACATGTGTCCATAAAGAAGTGTCTGCATGCGATGCTGCTGCTGTATCAGGATCATCAATTAGAGTGCCTGTATATCAGAGTGGCGACAACTGGAGATTTGACGCCATTTTGTTTCCATTCACTCAATATGGGACGCGCAGCACGAGGTGCACATTCACGAAAACTAGCTATTTGTGGATTGCTTACTGATTTCAAGACATGTTTCGGACAAAATATTTTACTGGCTTGTTTTGTCTGGATGTCCAAGACTGGATTGTGGCCGTTTTTTGTGGAATATTTTCATCTGTGACTAGTTTTGAGCCTTCAAAGGTGAGTTGTGCTGTTTACGTTATTTGCTGTTTGTTGGACAAATGTGTTTATATTACCCGCTGTGGTAATCACATCTGAAAGTGGTTTACACACGTGGACAAAATTGTTGGTACCCCTCAGTTAAAGAAGGAAAAACCCACAATTCTCACTGAAATCACTTGAAACTCACAAAAGTAACAATAAATAAAAATTTATTGAAAATTAAATAATCAAAATCAGCCATCACTTTTGAATTGTTGATTAACATAATTATTTAAAAAAACAAACTAATGAAATAGGGCTGGACAAAAATGATGGTACCCATAACTTAATATTTTGTTGCACAACCTTTTGAGGCAATCACTGCAATTAAACGATTTCTGTATTTGTCAATGAGCGTTCTGCAGCTGTCAACAGGTATTTTGGCCCACTCCTCATGAGCAAACAGCTCCAGTTGTCTCAGGTTTGATGGGTGTCTTCTCCAAATGGCATGTTTCAGCTCCTTCCACATATGTTCAATGGGATTCAGATCTGGGCTCATAGAAGGCCACTTTAGAATAGTCCAACGCTTTTCTCTCAGCCATTCTTGGGTGTTTTTGGCTGTGTGTTTTGGATCGTTGTCCTGTTGGAAGACCCATGACCTGCGACTGAGACCAAGCTTTCTGACACTAGGCAGCACATTTCTCTCCAGAATGCCTTGATAGTCTTCAGATTTCATCGTACCTTGCACACTTTCAAGACACCCTGTGCCAGATGCAGCAAAGCAGCCCCAAAACATTACTGAGCCTCCTCCATGTTTCACCGTAGGGACAGTGTTCTTTTCTTCGTATGCTTGGTTTTTGAGTCTATGAACATAGAGTTGATGTGCCTTACCAAAAAGCTCCAGTTTGGTCTCATCTGTCCAAAGGACATTCTCCCAGAAGCTTTGTGGCTTGTCAACATGCATTTTTGCAAATTCCAGTCTGGCTTTTTTATGAGTTTTTTTCAGCAGTGGTGTCCTCCTTGGTCGTCTCCCATGAAGTCCACTTTGGCTCAAACAACGACGAATGGTGCGATCTGACACTGATGTACCTTGGCCTTGGAGTTCACCTTTAATTTCTTTGGAGGTTGCTCTGGGCTCTTTGGATACAATTCCAACGATCCGTCTCTTCAATTTGTCATCAATTTTCCTCTTGCGGCCACGTCCAGGGAGGTTGGCTACTGTCCCGTGGGTCTTGAACTTCTGAATAATATGAGCCACTGTTGTCACAGGAACTTCAAGCTGTTTAGAGATGGTCTTATAGCCTTTACCTTTAAGATGTTTGTCTATCATTTTTTTT